>NC_081842.1:51251622-51444122 GCF_963259705.1 Myotis daubentonii | reverse complement strand
GCCCAGTGCCATCTCGTTTTTATGTGGCAGGCAGATCGAAGTCTGGGGTCATCTCCTGGCCAGTGTTTGGGCCCACAAGCCACCTTGTGGACAGCTTAACTGGCCTCTTTCTTATGAAGCCTCAGGAGAGATGTATGTGAGTGTGCACGCACCGTAAGCGAACTCTTTGCTTTCAGGCTTTGAAAATGGCTCACGTGGGCATCTCTTTATCAGAGCACGAGGCATCTGTGGCCTCACCTTTCACTTCCAAAACTCCAAACATTGCGTGTGTACCTCAACTTATCAAGTAAGTAAGCACTATACACCAACATTGTTTTCATCTCTTCTGCCTTCTAGGCACAGATCCCACTGTTCTTTTTATTTTATTTTATCATGTATTTATTTAAATTGTTTTTTTTTTCCCAATTACAGTTGAATTTCAATGTTATTTTGTATTAATTTCAGGGGTGCAGCATAGTGGTTAGACAATCACTTTATGAAGTGTTTCCTCTGATGTTTCCAGTACCCAACTGGCATCATATTATCAACTATATTCCCTTTGCTTTACATCCCATGACTATTTTGTAACTACCAATCTATGCTTCTCAGTCCCTTTACCTTTTTCATCCAGTCCCTACCGCCCCCCCCCCCCCCCCCCGCCAACTTCCTCTGGCAACTATCAGTCTATTCTTTGTAACTGTGAGTCTGTTTCTGTTTTGTTTGTTCATTTATATTGTTCTTTAGATCCCACATACCAGTGAAATTATATGGTATCTGTCTTTCTCTGACTGACTTATCAGATTCCATTGTTCTGCAAGTCAAAGACCAGAGAAACTTTGCATCTTTGGGTGGGGAGGTGCTTTGCAGGAGAATTTGGTCAAACATTCTACTTCCCAGTGGACTTCCCCGGAGCTAAAATAACCCTGGGAGAACAGTGGCATTTCTAATAAAAACACTGAGTAGGTTACTTTTAGAAAGTTGGAATCTGGCACTTGTTACTGCTTTGACAGTGTTGATCATATTATGATGATGATGATTATTATTTAAATGTATCTTCTTAGATGCTTGATAATGAGGAATTGAGAGAAATTTTCTCTCCCCATTTTCTTTCCTTTCTCTTGCCTCTTTATGCTACCTTAGGATAACCTTCCCATCTCTAGTTTCCAAAATACTTATTTTTGCTGCTTCTACTAAAATTTCCCTTGGTGCTTTATTTCCAACCCCCCCCCCCCCCCTAGAATATATACTTCTGGTACATTCTTTAAATGACAGAGGTAGTTAGCACTGTGGCTGCTTTGGGTTATTATAACTAGTATCTATAATAATAAAAGCATAATATGCTAATTAGACCGGATGACCTTCCAGACGAATCTGGGGCTGCGAGGGCCAAGGCAAGCCGTCGCGGCTGCGAGGGCTGAGCCCCTTGCACAAATTTTGTGCATCAGGCCTCTAGTGTGTTTATAAAGTGTTTTAATGCCTGTTTTCTTATACTTCAAAAAGCCTGGAGATGTAGGAATGGTCACTATTTCTTCTACAAATAAAGAAATTGAGGCTATGGGAGGGGGCTGGGATGAGGCAGGCAAAGGGGGAGGGGAAACATAAGGACATGTGTAATAGTGGCAACAATAAAAAAAATTTGAAAAGTAAAAATTTTTTAAAAAAAGAAAGAAAGAAAGAAATTGAGGCTCAGAGAATGACCCAAGCTGACACAGCCATATAGGATTGGAGATGGTATTAGAATTAATTTTGTTTAAATGTGTTTTATCTACAAATGCCATACTCCTTTCCCCACATTAAAGTGATGATTTGGCTAGCTCCTTCCAATTTTTATTTCTTTATTTATTCATCTGTTCAACAAACATTTATAATGTAGACACTTAGTGCCAGGAACAGTTGGAGGCAGAAGCAAGTAAATCAAACGTCCCTCCATCGCATGACGTTTTCCTCCAGTGAAGAAGTCAGGCAATAAACACACGCACAGATAAATCAGGGCCAATGTGAAAGGTAGGAAGATGACCAGGGAGGCGGAATTTGCTGTGCCAGGTGAGGTGGTGTGGGAAAGCCTTTCTAAGGAGCTGAGGGATGGGAGAAACTGCCTTCTAGGCAGAGCGAATGGCAGCAGCAAAGCCCTGGCACAGGAAAAAGCTGGGGGTGAGGATAAGGCTTTGGACCCCAGGAAACCATTACACCCAGAAGTAAATTTACACTATTTTTTCCCCAAATGAACGAAATAAAAGTGGCATTTTACAAGTAATTTATTTTATGCTTTAATATATATATATATATATATATATATATATATATATATATATATACCCTTTACCCACAGAAAAACAATAGTAACAAGAATGAACAGACTCATTGTTTCTAGTCTATTTAAATGTGATACATAACTAATTTGAATGTGTATATTATTTTAGTCAGTTTTAGAAGAAATTGGGACTCACAAATGAAATTTGAATGAAATATTTGGGCAAACTCCTGAAGCACCTGCATGAAACTAGCCCCCAAACCTGCAATGTTACTTATAGTCCTTGGTTCACAGATGAAGAAACTGTGACCCAGAGAAGGGAAATGACCTTCCAAATCACATTAGTGAGTAGGTATGAGATCTGGGACCAGCCCAAGTCCCCAGACTCCGAGCTAAAATAATGTCTGCAGAAAGGATAAGAGTAGCTCTAAATCTGGCCCCCTGGTTGGATCGAGGCCTGTGGACCTTGCAGTGGAATTGGCCTTTCCTGAAAATATAGTCATTTAGCTCGCTGACAGCCGCTCCCACTGGCTCGAGGCTGTCCCATCTGTCAGGCACACAATGAAGTTAGACAGACTTTTGATCTTTTCTCCTGAGCTCAGCTGAACAGCACAGAATAACTGACCTCATTTTGTTTCATCACTTTCATTACTTTCTCGTTTCTTTTCTCACACAGGGAAGGACGTGCTGCCTTCGTTACCTCATTTTGCATGTTTAAGTACATGGCTCTGTACAGCATGATTCAGTATCTTGGTGTTCTGCTGCTCTACTGGGTATGACTTGGGACCTAGCCTCTTGGTTAGTGAGAGCTGGGACAAGGGGTGGTGCACTCTCAACATGCAATGCCTCTTAAAGTGCAAATAGGAGATTGGAGCACTAACAGCCCCTCTAAAATTGATCGTTCATGTTTTGAAAATAAATCAGAAATAGATACATGCACACAGGAAAAGTTGTTGGTGTGAGTTCTCTGAGAGAGAATTATCTAGTGGTAGTTGAGGATCAGAAAGGAACACATCACTTTCTCTCTCGCTGTTGCTTTCACCTGCTTAGACCAGGTCTCTATCTTTCCAGTCCAATGTGGCTGTCCTCTTGCATACCACTCATTAAAGAGATGATTCTCTGATTGGGGGCTGGACTGTTTCAAAACTGGCTCTCCCTGGAAAAATAAGGCCTGCTTATTAATGTTTGCCAATATTAGTGGTGTAAATGCTCCCACCATGGCTGGAGTCAAGTGATCCAGCTGAACATGGAGTTGGGGAGACACGTACAATAGCATGCTTTATGTAGTACTTGCACCATATAGATACAAGAGTTACAAATAATCTCAAGAACATAGATAACAGTAAAGTATAGGAAAATGATTGGGGAGTGTCAAGTTTTGAGTACTTATTGCCTCTGTTTTCATTATAATTCATTTAATAGTAAATTTGTATTATTTAAGATTTTATATAGGCTGTGTTTAACAACCAGGTCACAAAATTTCTAAAAATCTAGCAATAAACTCTTATGAGCTAGTACAAGCCAGCATATTGCTGACTCTCTGCACACAGGGATTTAAAAATTGACATACTGTACCACAAAAAAATACACATAGGTCTTGGGAGGGCTTTTACTATTTAACCGAACATAAAAGGAGAATATCCATGACTACTGCTTGTGGACTCAACATGTGGGGGCTTCTTATATTAGCTATCACCTCTCACTCCTGGTTTAAAAGTTTTAGCTCTGTTACCTTTGGATTACCTATGTCTTTTCCCACTCACTAATGAATGAACTGGAGAAGTTATTTGTAGAGTTCTGAATTCTATTTTTAAATCACAATAACTCTTGCTCAAAACTAGAGTTAAACATAGGTCATCATTATGGCCTTTCCACCAAGGGGTAAGTTACTTGAAATATGTAAGACATAAAGAACATCAAGGTGCTTTATCAGGGACTTTCTATCAACATCCAAGAAAGCAAATAGTTGGTTCAGTTGTCATTTTCCATCAGTAAAATTTAGGTAAGATCACCACACATTTGTCACTTGTTACTATTGGGAATGCACTCTTTTAGTGTCAGATGACACCCCAACTTTTCTGCTAACAAGTAGAGAAGAGAGCAGAGATGAATCTGGGAGAGTGAGATATTCCCCTCAGCAAGGGGAGATGCACAAAGGACCCAGCCCAGAATGCACATGATCGGGGCCTCCTGGTTGTACAGGATTTCACAGCCTTGCCTTGGCATTCCCACATACATAAACAGGCCTCTGACCACACCATCTTCTAGGTAATTTACTTGACAATCCTAAATTGCCATGAGAAAGTGAACGAAATTGATGCCAAACTTCATCCAGAAGGTCACAACTCTTTTGAGCTGTTTTCCTTTTTATTTTCAGGAGACCAACAGCCTGTCAAATTACCAGTTTCTGTTCCAGGATCTGGCCATTACAACTCTTATTGGTGCAACAAGTAAGAAGTTTTTAAATCTTTCTTCCCAGAGGTGCTCCCCAGAAGGCCCCCCAGGAGGGGAGGGCAGCAGCTGCAGCAGCTGTGATGTTTGACTTATTCCCAAAGGTGTATACAGAGAGGGAAAGAGGAAGGAATCCTCATTTTTGAGTGCTGAAAAAAGTGCTAGCAAGGGAAAAGCTGGCTAGTCATTTTGCTATTTTTCAAAAAAGATGGAGCGTCCGTAAAGGTCACGAAATATTAAAAAACCAACAAAAACAACACCTTGAAAATCAGAAGTGCTGGCTTTGGTGTGCTTTTACTATTAGGTATAGTTATAAGTGAAATGTGCTTAACATATATCTTGTATGTTTTTCATGTCCAAATCCTAGCTTCACGAGATCTAGAACAGAGAAAGGTCCTCTTGCCATTAAGCCACTCCCACTTCCACCTTCTAACTAATAAATGAATATCTTTACAATTTCCCTGCTATGGGATTTTCTTCCTACCCAAGCACTAACAATCATCTTTTCCAAATTCTCTGCTTTCCTGTCTGTTACATATAAATGCCAACAGCCCCACTTGTACTTTAAATCCTACCTCCCCTTTCCTTCTTAAGAACTTTGTTCATGTAATAATCCCTTCCTCCATCATGGTCATCTTTTCTCTGGGCTACTGGATCATTCCCATTCAGCATATAAATATATTTCCATACCTTCTTTCTTTAAAAGTTCTTCCTTGCCCGGCAGGCGTGGTTCAGTTGTTGACCATTGCCCCAAGAACCTGGAGGTTATGGTTCAATTCCTGGACAGGGCACATGCCCAGGTTTTGGGCTCAATCCCCAGTAGGGAGTGTGCAGGAGGCAGCCGATCAATGATTCTCTATCATCACTGATGTTTCTATCTCTCTCCCCTTCTCCCTTCCTCTCTCTGAAATCAATAAAAAATATTTAAAAAATAAATAAAAGCTCTTCATTGATGAAAATCCACCACTATCTGCTGTCCCCCTTATTGTCCAACTTCCCAGTTAGTTGCGTATGCCCACATTCTCCACTTGCCATCTCTAATTCTATCATTTCAATCAGCCAGATTCTAACACCTAAGGACATGAATTTGGATGCTTGGTCTGTGCTGACGTTTGGGAGGGGATAGAGTGGTAGGTTGGCAAATGTTTAACAAATGGCTTCCCCTCCCCCCAAAATATGATTTTACATGCATGCACATAAATTTATCATAAACTTACTGAAAAAAAATGTGTGGTGAACAATTTTCAAGTAATAATCAAATATACAATGTCTTTCTTGTAAATTCCAGTCTGTCAATTAATTCTCACAAAATGCTTTCACTGAGTTTTACCAAATTCTTATATCCATAGTCAACCTATGCTATTGATGACTGAATTAGTTTTCACATAAAACTTTCTTGACATTTTTCTTTCCCTGAATGACAAAACAACAAAAACTGATGTTGAAATTTTAACCATCCATCAGTGATGTAAACAACTTATTTCTGAATTAGATAATGGTTTTTGAATGCTGGAAGAATATTTCCTCGGTAAAAAAAAGAAAAAATTTGTTCATGATGTAATGACTACAGACATGATACACTTTTTTTTTAAATTAAATCTTTATTGTTCAGATTATTACATTTGTTCCTCTTTTTTCCCCCCATAACTCCCCTCCTCCCAGTTCCCGCCCCACCCTCCGCCCTCACTCCCCACCCACTGTCCTCATCCATAGGTGCATGGTTTTTGTCCAGTCTCTTCCCGCATCTCCCACACCCCTTTCCCCACCAAGAATAGTCAGTCCATTCCCTTTCTATGTCCCTGATTCTGTTATGATCACCAGATTATTTGTTCACTTGATTCTTAGATTCACTTGTTGATAGATGCATGTTTGTTGTTCATAATTTGTATCTTTACCTTTTTCTTCTTCTTCCTCTTCTTAAAGGATACCTTTCACTATTTCATATAATACTGGTTTGGTGGTGATGAACTCCTTTAGCTTTTCCTTATCTGTGAAGCTCTTTATCTGACCTTCAGTTCTGAATGATAGCTTTGCTGGATAAAGTAATCTTGGTTGTAGGTTCTTGGTATTCATCACTTTGAATATTTCTTGCCATTCCCTTCTGGCCTGCAAAGTTTCTGTTGAGAAATCAGCTGACAGTCGTATGGGTATTCCCTTGTAGGTAACTGAGTTTCTTTCTCTTGCTGCTTTTAGGATTTTCTCTTTGTCTTTTGCTCTTGGCATTTTAATTATGATGTGTCTTGGTGTGGTCCTCTTTGGATTCCTTTTGTTTGGGGTTCTCTGCGCTTCTTGGACCTGTAAGTCCATTTCTTTCACCAGGTGGGGGAAGTTTTCTGTCATTATTTCTTCAAATAGGTTTTCAATATCTTGGTCTCTCTCATCTTCTGGCACCCCTATAATTCTGATGTTGGTACGCTTGAAGCTGTCCCAGAGGCTCTTTACACTATCTTCGTATTTTCGGATTCTTTTTTCATTTTGCTTTTCCAGTTGCGTGTTTTTTGATTCTTCGCATTTCAAATCTTTGACTTGATTCTTGCGCTCCTCTGGTCTGCTGTTGGGAGTCTGTATAGTATTCTTTATTTCAGTCAGTGTATGCTTAATTTCTAGTTGGTTCTTTATCATAACATCGAGTGTCTCATTAGATTTCTTGTAGATCTCATTAAGTTTATCGGCAGCTTCTAGACAGTTCTTGAGAGACCTTAAAAGTGTGGTTCTGAACTCTATATCCTCCATTGACAATTTTGTCCTGTTTCTTTGTCTCCGCATTTTTTTTATGCTTTCTTGGTGCACCCCCTAGTGGTCTTTGTGCACAGTCTTGTTGTAGTTAAGCCTTGATTGTTGTAGTTAATACTGGGGTGATTTGACCTCTAGGCCAACTGGTTGTGAGAGTCAGCTGTGTCTGCAGTGGGAAAACTTCTGTCCTCTGACATGATACACTTTTAAGTGTAATCTCCATTATTAACTTCAAGAACATAGATAATTCTAAAATATAAAATAATTTAAAAGTTATCAGTTTTGAGTGTTCATTATCTTTGTTTTTCATATATTTATTTAATTGTAAGTTTACATCCTTTATTTTTTATAATGGCTGCGTTTAATAATTGGCTTGCAAATTTAGCAGAAATTGGCCTTTGTGAGCCACCTCTAGCCACCACTGGCTGGGAGGATGCATGCTACTGATGCATGAAAAGGTACAAGTCTCCCATTGCCTCTTTACATGCCTCAGGGTCTTGCTTCCACATTATTTCTTCTTATATCTTCTCATCACAATCTTAACACCCATCATGCCAACTTATTTTAAAAACTTGTTCAAAGACTGTTTTTGGAGAACGTGTTCAGGGGGAGGGAACTACCATCACTGCTTCAGCAGCCACCTTACTGATGCTGCTCTTGTCAAGTCCACCAGTGACTTCCGTTGACGGCAACGGCCACTTCTCTTTCCTGATTGCACTTGAATCTCTCAACAGCACACTCCTTCAGCAGAAGTTTTCTTCTCTTGGATCTGTGATACCACACACTCCTGGATTATGTATCACTTTGGTGAAGACAGTTTTCCCATTTCTTTTGCTGACCTCTGCTTCATTACCTGTCTTCTAACTTTTGAAATGTTACAAGTCTTCATCCCAATGTTCTTGGGTTCTTTTGTCTTTTCAATCTACACTGTCTGCCTAAGTGAATTCAACCAATCCTATGACTATACATGCTGATATATCCCCAAATTTACATCCCTTGCCTTGATGTCTGTCCTGAGCTCTGGAAATGTAGCTACTCAGCACCTAATGTTGGATATTTAACAGAATGTAGGCCTAACATACCCAAATAGAACTCTTTATTCTATCAGATCTTACAGCTAACAAAACCATTAAATATTTACTATTTAGTCGGTACTACTTCCTGAAATAGGTGTAAAAAAAGCAGCAAAATGGGGTAAATATTGTCAAGAGAGCAATGCAAAATGGAACGGGGAGGCCTCTAGGAAGCGGAGCTAACTCACCTCCCTCCATGTGAAAGTGAACTTTTGAACTGAGCTAAACTACAAATGGCTACATCCTGAATTGGCTCTGCATCACTGAACTCTCTATTAAGAAATAACAATTTCACCTAGAAACAATTAATCATGTATAGCATAGCGCAAGTCTGCCTGCCAGCACCTATCACAACTCTCTCAAAACAGCTTGTATAACTCCTTTGGAAACGCCACATTTTTCTCTCTTTCCCTTGGCACACAATCAGGTTTCTACCCAAATCTGTGTGCCATAAATTTCATTTCCTAAGGCCTCAAATAAAGCTTTTGTTTGCCTTGCTGTTCTTGGTCAACATTAATTGATATTGGCACTTGAAATATGTCAGTCAAAAAAACACACACAATAAAATTTCTTAAAATAGCATCATTAATCTACCTAGTTATTCAAAGACCTGAAATTATCCTTAATTTCTCTCTTTCTTTTTTTTTTAGCCTTCACATACAATACATATGAAATTCCTATTGGCTCTACCTCCAAAAAATATTCCGTATCCCTTCTCTCCATCTTTATTGTAGCCACTGTCACAAATCATTGTCACTTCTTCTGTAGATCACTGCAATAACCATACAACTGTCTTGCTCCCACTCTTATTGCCATCCCCTCACTTCCATTTATCTTTCAAACAGCGATAAGGGTGCTAGTTTCTTTTTTAATTTAAATATTGTTGTCATATTCTTGCTTACAATGCTCAAGTGGCTTCTCATTTCCACTAAGGCCAAAGTCTTCCATAATTTATTTTTGCCCACTTCTCCGACTTTATGTCTAACAACATTGCTACTTGTGTACTGTTCCAGGCACCCCAGTCTTTCTGTCTCTTGAGCATTGCCAAGTTGTGGTCATCTCTGCACCTTTGATTTTGCTATTTCCTTTGTCCAAACTATGTTCTCTTTAGATCCTCATGTGACTTTGACTTTCCTTTATTACTCAGATTTTAGCTCAAATGTCACCACGTCATAAAGGTCACTTTAAACAATGACCAAGCCAGTTATTCTGTAGCACACAATTCTGCTTTATTTTTTCACAGTACTTGTCACAATCTGAAAGTATGATATTTATCTGTTTTATATGTTTTTCCTGCCTCCCCTCACCCAGAGTGTGCACTTCATGAGAGTAGCACCTTGTCTGTCTTGATCACTGCTGTCTTCCCAGGGCCTCTAATAGAGCCTGACTTAGCAGAGGAGTTCATTAAATACTTGCTAAATCTATTGAAAGAACACTCCTGGACAGTCCTTATCATTAACAGAGTTCTCTTCACATCAGGCCAAATCTATCTCTGTGTAAGTTTCCCCATCACAGTTCTGCCATTTGGGAAGTCACAGCATAGTCTGAATTCCTCCCCAGGACAGTCTTTCAGATATTTGAAAAACAATTCTCATTTCTTCTATGATAACAAGCATCTCCAGGGTTTTTCTATTTTATATATATCCTATACTAGAGGCCCGGTGCATGAAATTTTGCACTCAGGCCGGGGGGGGGGGGGGGGGTGGGTGGGTGGTGTCCCTCAGCCTGGCCTGTGCCCTCTTGCAGTCTAGGAGCCCTTGAGAGATGTCCAACTGATGGCTTAGGCCCGCTCCCTGGCCTCAGACATTGTTAGTGCTGCCACAGAGGCGGGAGAGGCTCCCACCACCGCTGCTACGCTCACCAGCTGTAAGCCCAGCTTCTGGCTGAGAGGCACTCCCCCTGGTGGTCAGTGCACATCATAGCGACCAGTCATTCCACCGTTCTGTTAATTTGTATATTAGCCTTTTATTATATAGGACAATAAAAGCCTAATATGCTTAGTGTCTGGTCGTCCAGTCATCTGTTCAACCAATCAAAGCATAATTTGCTAATGATATGCTCAACCACTCACTATGATGTGCACTGACCACCAGGGGGCAGTCGACCAATCGCTATGATGTGCACTGACCACTAGGGGGCAGATGCTCCAACCGGAAGTTTAGCTTGCTGGGGTCTGGCTGATTGGGACTGAGCAAGATGGGCCGGACACACCCTGGAACCCTCCTGCAGCCCCTCCCTCCAGCTGGCCCCACACCTGATGGGGTCACACCCATGCACAAATTCAAGAGGAAGGGAGAAGGAGAGAGAGATAGAAACATCAATGATGAGAGAGAATCATTGATCATTGATTGGCTGCCTCCTGCACGCCCCCGACACTGGGATCCAGCCCGCAATTTGGTCATGTGCCCTGACCGGGAATCAAACTCCTGACCTTCTGGTTCATAGATCAGTGCTCAACAACTGATCCATGCCAGCCAGGCTCAGGTAGTGTTTTGACAGAGATTTCCTTGAACTCTGTCAGTTTAAAAAATATGAACAGAGAAATACCTCCCCCAATCTTTGCAGATTGGTTCTGTGGTGGGCACTTCAACACTTAGCCAAGCTTGAGTCTAGAGATCATCCTGAGTTGAAAGCATAGGAGTTTTCTGGTCATTTCTGAGCATGTATCTTGTCCTGGTCATGTACATGGCTTTCCATATTCCCCCAGTACGCACAGGTGATGGTGAATACCACCATCTCCCAAAGAAACTTTAGCTTTTCTTTCCAGGCTTTAGGCATTTTTTTATGTGTCATCTTTTGCCTCAGTGACTGCAGGTAGTTTGTTAACCTTGCAATGCTTTGGAGCAGTGCATGCTGCTTTCCCACCCCAAGTAAGTTTTGCATTAGGTGAAACAGAGAAGAGCACCTTGCACCAGGGCTTCAGGAGTCCCCAGACCATTTAGAACAGACATGCAGAATAATTTGTGGATAAAGTCTGCTCTTCCCTCTCTATAATGAGGAACCAGGGTCTCCCACCCGATATGTGTGCTACCTTCTTCACGTTTGTAACTGAACTGGGGGGAGGGAGGCAATGGCAGGTAAAAATGCACAGAGCTTTCCTAATATTTTCAAGTTGCCTTTTTCTTGATTCAGCATTTGTTTGGATGCTGTAAACCTTTGTCTATTTTTCAAAGTTCTGACAAAGTTGGTTCTTACAGTTTCTGCTTGTTTTTCAATGTTTCTAATGGAGGGATGGAATCTTGGAGCTGCTTACTCTGCTATTTTGCTGATGTCCTCATAGTTTAATTTCTTAAGTATTTGAAAGCATTACATCTTAGTGACTGAATGTTGTTCCATTATATAGATGTGTCACAATTGATGCTGTGATTAACATCTTTCTATATTTCTGATATTTTTTTAGAATAGGATAAAATTCCAGAAGTGGAATAACTATATGAAAAGTTATGAAATTTTTTCAATCTCTTCATATTCATTGACAAAGTGCCCTTCCGAAGGTTTTTATCAATTTATATTCCCACACGCAGTATAAGAAAAGTGTGCATTTAATACTCCCTCACCTATAATGTAATAGTCTTTGCCAATTTAATAGACACAGAAAGGGCATCTTGTGGTTGTTTTATGTCTGCTGCCTTCCCAATTTCTCATATGACTTCAGTTTGAATCTACTATTGTATTGTTCATTCAGTTTGTGACGTACTTTGATTTGTCAGTTTCCTCAGATATGTGGGCCCAATAAGTTACACTGTTTTTCTAAAGAAGAATGTAACATTTCCCTGCTCTCATATATATAACACTTGAATTTATTTTACAGTGAATTTGAATGGTGCCTACCCCAAGCTAGTGCCTTTCAGACCTGTGGGAAGGCTGATCTCCCCACCTTTGCTGCTCTCTGTGATTTTCAACATACTTCTCAGCCTGGCCATGCAGACTGTGGGCTTCATTCTGGTTCAGAGGCAGCCTTGGTACAACATGGGGATGCACAGGTAGGGTCACAGACTTGATGCCAGCTTCCCACTCTCTAATTTCTATCACACATCACGTGGCCCATACGGCAGGAGGCAACTGAGTCTTCATTCTGCCAAAGGATTTGGCTTCCTTTAGTCCCTTGGGTACTTTTCCAGAGACCTTCGCTTCTCTGTGATACAGTTTGATAGTAACATTCATTGGCACTCATCTTTGCCTGTCTTAGATGATCCTCTATGACCATCTTTTCTATCAAGGCTGATCATGCATTGTAGTTTGCTTGGACATCCCCAGTTTAAGCCTGATAGCCAATGACATTATTAATATCTTTTCTTTCCTCATTCAAATCTGTACCTGCTGAATGATAAATTATGTGGTCACTCTTATAAATGTTTAGAGATATTAAGACACCAGGGGAAAGATTCATGATGTACTCATCTCTCTCTCCCACATAGCATTAATATACATGATTGGTGCTCCATTTTTTAAATAAAAAACTTGGATCTATCTATCTAATCTATCATTTATATATCTGTCTATCCAAAACATGGCTCTATCTGTGCTGGTTTCTTTCTCTTTATTTTTCAGTTTATTCTTTCCCAAAGTTCTGGCAATTATAGAAACACTGAGGCCATGGAGTCTTGCGTGTATTCTCCATAAGTGTCTGTCTTACTTCATTGGCTTGTTTGGTTTCCTTTTTAGTGCCTGCACAGTGCAAAATAAAAGCATTTCAAATTTAACCATGCCACCAACTGCTCCAGGAAAAGTTGAAAGTAATGATGGCTTCCCAAGTTTTGAGAACACAACTATATGGTTCTTGGGAACAATCAACTGCATTATTGTGGCTCTTATCTTCTCTAAAGGAAAACCATTCAGGCAGCCGACCTATAAAAACTGTGAGTAGAATTATAAGGGGTCAGAGGTGAGAGGTCATTGGAGAGGAAGACACACATGCCTGGGGTCATTCAGGGAGCCGCTGAAGAGTTGGCACTTATTCAGGGTCTCCTGACTTCCAATCCAGGTTGCTGTAAAACACATTGTGCAACCTCATTTTGTGGTCTTTTGTTCCCTCCCTCAAAGCTGTATGAAATGCTAAGGCTTCTTTATCCACCTCTTACTTTCACCAGAAGTCTGTCTCTAGGTGTCTTTTCATGGGATCACTCCAAACTGGAAAGACTCATTTATTGCGCTGCTTGTCAGAATTCATCCTGGAGGAGGTAGGGAGGAGGAACACAGCACTCAGTTGCAACATGTCTCCTGTCATGAAGACAATGGGCAGGTTGGCATCATGTGGTTGGCCGGCTGGGAGTGGGTTCAGCCTGGAGGAACCTGACTTCAGAGTTGTGGAGGCTCTTGGCCAAAGCATCTCCTACCTCCTTACATTCTGAGCTGGGAACAGAGTGTGTGTTAGAAATATGGGACCTGCTTTCAGGATATTTATTTGGACACCATCACTACCCCCCTCTAATTGGAAAAATTTAGAAGCATAAGTTGAAAAATCAATATCCTCATAAAAGTTTGTTCAGAGAAAATTATGTTGCCCTTCTTCTTGGAATGACAAAGCAATAGAATGCTGACCTCTATATGATTGCAATTAAAACATGTTTATTTACAGCCATCCTTTTCCCCCAGAAAAAGATTTGAGGTGGATGATTTGCATTAAAGACACTCAGATACTTGAATGCCTTCAAGGCATTTATTCTGTAATAATAAAGATAACTTCTTGTAATAATCTAAGTGTACATCGTCAATGTTACCCTCTATCTATTGCTACTTGCCTCAAGGACATGCATAGACATTTTAGAGGTGAGACCCATTGCATAGAAATGAGTACTTTCCATTGATTATGCTGTGTTTGGATGTGGAAATCAAGTAAATTTAATCAGCATTAATCTAGAATATGTCTTTCAATAGATGTGACACTCTATATTCTGATTTCTCTAAATGATAGCTTGTGTTTTTATTTCCTCAGATATATTTGTCCTTGTGCTGATTGTACAGCTGGCTGTGTGTCTATTCATCCTATTTGCTGATATTCCAGATTTATATAGGCGTTTGGATGTAAGTCTTATCTCTGGGATATGGTGGTGTTTACAGTTATTTAACACCCTGAATTCAAAAAGCAGGTCATGACTGCAATTGACATGGATTCTTGGACACCAATTGTTCTTTTAGGACAGTTTTTTAAAATGCTGAATTTATTCATAATTTTTATTTAAGCTGGTCTAGTATAGATTTCAAGTATTTCAAAAGCATTCAACACTTTTCTTTTATATTTTATTGATTTTTTTACAGAAAGAAAGGGAGAGGGATAGAGAGTTAGAAACATCGATGAGAGAGGAGCATTGATCAGCTGCCTCCTGCACACTCCCCACTGGGGATGTGCCCGCAACCAAGGTACATGCCCTTGACCGGAATCGAACCTGGGACCCTTGAGTCCGCAGGCCGGTGCTCTAACTGCTGAGCCAAACCGGTAAGGGCAAACACTTTTCTTTTAAAGGATTCCCTTTAAGATTGGAAAATCTATTTATACATTTTTTTCAAATGTGAGAGAATTTCCCCCTAAATGCTTCTGTTTTGAAGCTATTTAAAACAGAATTGCCTATAACACTTTTTCAGTTAATTCTTAAATTTGTATTTACATCTTTCTTGTTTACCTCTTTAGAAATGTATTTTTCTGATGTTCATACTTAATGTCAGTAAAACTTACTTTTAAAAAAAGCCATGAACTCTCTTAGATTTTTGTTACAACTTTGAAATGTTATAAGAGAAATTTTATAAGTACAAGCAAGGGAAAGTAATATATTTTGATTCTCCTAACCTATCCTACATTTCAAATAGAAGTTAAGCATTACTAAATGCCTTTTAGACCACTAAATAGAAAGCAGAGAGAAGATCAGAGAAGCTGAGTTTTTTTTCACTTAGTGCTTTGCAGACCTGCTCCCTTCCTCTCTGACTCAAAGATAAGTTTCACAAGGGCCAAGATCCTATCTCATTTGTTCTTGTATAGACAGTGCCTTGCCTAACAAAGGGGTACAAAATGGCAACAAATGACGGGCGGATGGTTGTATGTCAGTTTCCTAAATGTAGACAGCACTTGGAGCACACAGTGCATTCCAAACCAATAGCACCTTCAGAAACCCAGTGTGACATAAACTGGTGATACATTTAGTTTTTGTTTTCATAATTGCACTAGAGGCCTGATGCACGAAATTCATGAAATAGTAGGCCTTCCTTCCCTTGGCTGCTGGCACCAGCTTCCCTCTGGCACCCGGTACCCAGGCTTGCTTCCCTCTGGCTGCCTGCAAGCACCCGGAACCCCGGCTTCCCTCTGGCCCTGGCTTCATCTGGAAGGACGTCTGGAATGACGTCCAGAATGACGTCTGGTCTAATTAGAATATTACTCTTTTATTATTATAGAGTACTGTGGTTAACACTGTAATTGCCACTGTTGTTAAGGGTCTTCATAAATTACATTAAGTACTTATGAAGATAGTCTTTGTCCTTTAGTTTTTCAAGTGCGTTAAAGCTCTGTAGCCCTGCCGAAGTGAGGATTAAGACATGTTGGGCTTAGTCACACTCTTTAATAGTGAGCACTCTAACTGGGAGGCTCAGTCCCCTGGCATAACGAAATAAGGAACCTATTTGGTTGGAAGGGAACATGTGTGAAGTCACTGCCAGCATGATGGCAAAGGATTCTGCAAAAAATTATTGCTTACTCTAAAAATTGTCACTTTTCTTATTAGTGCATAAAATTTTGAGTACATTTTAGAAATGTGAATATGCAGACAGGAAAATTATAATATTGTTACTTTATCCTTTCATCTTTGAAAATGCATATAATACAAATGTGCACTGTCTGATTTATGAAATTTATTTTCTTTAAAATGAAATCATGAGGTTTTGCAACCTAGTTATTGCTCATTTAAAAAAATGCATGAATTTTTTTAAAACAGGGGATATATTCACATAATTTAAAATTCAAAAGTTAAAGTTATGTAGGGGAAAAAAATCTTCCTTCTTTCTTTGTTCCCCAGCTACCAGTTCTCCTTTCTGGAGGCAACTGATGACACCAGTTTATTTTACATAATTTCAGACATATTTTGGGATATTTACACAAATATATGAATTTGTATGTGTCTTATATGTATATTCTGCCATATTGTTACACAAATAGTAGCAAACAATTACATTTGTCCAGGTCTTCTGAAATAGAGATGTCAAGATGAGATGAGATGTGTAAGGAAGTTACTGGAGGGATTGCCTATGGAAGAAAAAATTCAGGAAGCTAGAGGAGGTGCAGAGGGTACTACACTAGGTGGTCTGACCTCTGTGAAGCAGAGAGGGAAGGAAGGTGGGGTAGGTGAGTAGTTTCAGACTATAACACAGTGATAAGAAAGTTGAGCCAAAGTTGCTCATCAGAGGTGTCTAGTATCTCACAGAATGAATGTGATTGGAAGCCTGCTGCCCTCAGTTTTATTAGCCACGAGCAGCCTGTGGAAGTGTGGCCTTAGGGTGAACGAATTCTGCATCTAGCAGCTGGGGCACCTGTTATTTATCCTCTCGGCAGCAGATCGGAGTGTAGCCTGGTCCTGGCTGCCACAATCACAGCAATAGTCCTGCACTTTGTTCTTTTGTGTAACAGTCTATTTTGCTAATTGATCCATATCAGTACATAAAACTTCCTCATTGTTTTTTATGCTAATGTAGTATTTCACTATATATATATATATATATATATATATATATATATATATATATATATATATATATATATGTGCCACAATGAATGTGTAGTCCCTCTATTGATCAACATTTAGATTTCAAATTTTTTACTATTGCAAACAAAGCTGCAATAAAATAACCTTATACATATACTAGAGGCCTGGTGCACGAAACTTGTGCATGGTGGGGGGGTCCCTCAGCCCAACCCGCAATGACGCCAGTGTCCCGCACCCCGGCCTCTGACCTGAGGCCCCTCCCCTCCCTCCACGCAGCTGGGGAGTGGATGCTGGGCTCGTGTCACCGAGGGCAAGGTGATCCCAGCATCCCGCGCCCAGACTTCTGGCCAGAAGCCCCTCCCCTTCCTCCACGCAACTGGGGTGCAGACACTGGGCTCGCATTGCCAAGGCGACACCACCAGCATCCCACCCCAGCCACTATGGGTGCTGCCATCTTTGTTGTGGAGTGATGGCTAATTTGCATATTACTCTTTTATTAGATAGGATCATTCCAACCAAGTACAAGTACATCTCTAGGGTAAATTCCTAGAAATGAATTTGAACTTTAAATTTTAATAGCATGTCCTTCCATAGAGCTGTACCAGTCTTTATTCTCACCAGTGTAAAGGCAATGTAAGAGGCAGTGTTGGGTACAGTGCACTTGACTGTGTTTCTCTTATTCATTCATTCATTCATTTATTCATTCATCCATTTACTATCCATATATAACATATCTATCTTGAACCTGGGGAGGGGCTAGGGAAGATAGAGAGGAAGTGGGAAAAGAGACAGGTAGTGGCATGTGTGCCCTCAGAGTCTCCTGGGAGTACAGCTACATCCCTGTATTCCCTCATGGAAACAAAACAACACAAGCAAACAAAAAATACTTTTACTATTATTTTTTGTTGTAAGGTGACCAGACTTATTTTAGGAAATTTAGAAATTACAGAGAAAAAAGAAGAAAGAAAGGAAGATTAAAAAAAAAAAAGTAGCTATCATAGTCCCCAAATCACTGGCATCATTGGGTATAATTTTTCCACACTGCTTTCTGTGCATACATGCATAGAAATACTTACATACATAAGACATACCTCTTATACATGTGTATAACATGTACACACATGTATGTGTCTATTGCATATGTGATTTGTAACCTAGTGTACACTGTGAACACGTGAACATTTTCCAGCATATATTTGTCTTCAGACTAACTGTGCTTCATCTCCTGCCAGTTGCTCTGCACTCCTGTCCTGTGGAGGGTCTGCATTGTCATTATGCTCAGCTGCAATTTCATCGTGTCCCTTATTGTGGAGGTAAGTGCCCTCAGGCTGCTGATCACTGGTGTATGTGTGTGTGTGTGTGTGTGTGTGTGACATTTTAGGGGAGTCTGCAAAAGGAAGAACAGCTTTAGCTGACAAGGCTCAGCAGTGCAAGGGGCTCCCTTCGTTGGCAACATGAGCAACAGTGCTTTCCTCTGATGAGCTCAAAACAAGGTGTTTGTGTTCCCACCTGTAAAGTGGATCTGGGAGACTAGAACTATGACCGCTAAGGTCCTGTTCATTTCTTTCTTTCTTTTTTGGGGGGTGGGGTGGGGAGGGCGGGTCCTGTTTATTTCTAAAATTGACAAAGGCCCAACTCAGTTCAATTTTTTGAAATTTTACCTTTTAAAATTTACCTTTTAAAAGTGTACAATTTAGTGATTTTTAGTATTTTTATTGAATTGTGCAACCATCACTACTATCTAATTCTGGAACATTCTCATCACCCCCAAAAAGATTCTGCTGCATTAGCAGTCACTCCACACCTCCCCTTCTTTCTCCTTCAGCCCCTGTCAACCACTAATTTATTTTCTGTCTCTACGGATTTGCCTATTCTGGACATTTCATATAAAGGGAATCATACAATATGTGGCCTTTTGTGTCTGGCTTCTTTGACTTAAGAACTTGTATCATTTTTACTGTACAGATGGGAAATGAGATTCCTAGTGAGCTTTTGCTGGCTTTTATTCTTCAGCTCCCATTTCCTCACTGTAATGAGCTTGTACCCGCCCTCATCTGTGCTATGTGGTTCTCTCTGTCCTCCTTCAGTACTTTTGGACACAATCTCCATTCTTCAAAACTTACTGTTAGTTAGGAGGGGTGCCCCCCGAAAGGCACGCCAAAGGAGAGGTGAGCTGCAGGACCCTATCTGTCCCCATTCCCACCCTCATTACAAAGGTGGGCTTGTTTCAGCGAGGGGGCGTCATGAAGGGCTGAGGGCACTATAGCCTTATGTCCCACAGTATTTTGTAGGCAGACCTCAACAAACCTTCCTTACTGAGCAAGGTAAAGATTGCACAGGAACAGGTGGTAGAATAAGACAAAGAATAGGGTACTGGAGCTTCTCTCTCTATGCCCAAGTTTGAGGGCTTCTCAAGTTGACTGGACACAGGAATCACCTGGAGGGCATGTTAAAAACAATTGTCCAACCTGCCTCCAACTTTCATGATCCAGTAGGTCTGGAGCAGGCATACACTTTCATTTCCCAGGTTTCCTGGTGATTCTGGTGCTGCTAGTTCAGGGATCACACACTGAGAAGCACTGTGCTACAGCATATGGTTTCCAAAGCCACCAAGTTAATGAAAGAGCATCATTAGGGGTGTCCTCATAATGAATTGCGGAAGATAGTCCTTGCCCTTTAAAGGAATATGTATCTTGTCCCTGTCCACAATCACATTATTTCCTCTGTCTATTACCTCTTTTCCACTCCTGCGTGTTGAAATGCTATGCTGGTAATACTATCAACATTAAAAAATATATACTTTTAAAAAAGTTAAGTTAAAAAAATGCTCACCTATTCTCAATGGCACAGCTGCAGGACTATGCTCTTCATGAACCTTTCTAGATGCCTAGCTCAGTTAGGCAAGGAACAAATGCCAACTAACAGTGGCTTAAACAATAAAGATATGTATTGACTCATTTAAGAAGATTGGAGGTAAGTGGCTTCAGGGCTGGTTTAGTGACTGGGTGTCATGGGGGATCCACATTCTTTTTTTTAAAAAATATATTTTATTGATTTTTTACAGAGAGGAAGGGAAAGGGATAGTTAGAAACTTCGATGAGAGAGAAACATCGACCAGCTGCCTCTTGCACACCCCCCACTGGAGATGTGCCCGCAACCAAGGTACATGCCCTCGACTGGAATCGAACCTGGGACCTTTGAGTCCACAGGCCGACACTCTATCCACTGAGCCAAACTGGTCAGGGCAGGATCCACATTCTTTTACCTTTCTGTCCCACTAGCCTTAGATCTTGGTCTTTTACATTTGTGCTTGTTGCTTATGGCGCCCAGATATCTTCTGCACAACTGGGCATTGCATCTGTTTTCAGTGCAGGGAAAAAAGGAAGGGAGGCACTAGCAAGTTTTTTCCTTCAAGTATGAATCTGTTACCAGTGAACAAAAAAAAATCCGATAGTCCACCTGCAGGCTTTTGCTTATGCTCATTGGTTATAACTGTGTCTCATTGGCATCCTCAGTAGAAAAGGATTCTGGGAAAGTGGATTTGTACCAAAATGTTAGACAGATTGGCTTATACTATGTGTTTGTTCATTTTTCCTTTTAGGCAAGCAGGGAAGAGTTGGGAGGAATGAGTTGTAGGGGTAACAGAGCAACACGGTCTGCTGCAGTCCCCTTGCAGGAAGCCATTCCACAGTCAGCATAGTTGCAGTTAGGAGCATAAGCCGGGGGTAGTTTACCTGTGTTTGAATCCTGGCTTCACCCTTTCTTGCTCCCCGACTTAGGGCAGTACTTGCTACTCTACTTCTCTGTATCTCTGTTTCCTCACTTGTAAAATAGTATAATAATGACACCTTACCTCAAGGGTAACTGTGAGCATGAAATGTGAACAGTGAAACGCATGTAGTAAGTAATCTTGGTAGATATAAGCTACGATTATTCTATTATCTCTGTGGTACTTATCATTTCTTACTTTGTATCTACCAACCATTCGGGTATTCATGTATTCATTCACTCTTTCCACAAGCATTTGTTGACCATGTGCCATATCCTAGGGCACTATGCCAGCTGATGGAGAGGGCGATTTAATACTCATGGAAGATAAAGTTTCTCTGCTGCTTCTCATGTTGAGTGAGAAATTGAGACACTTGTGGTGTCCAGTGTGTTCACAGCAGCTCCTACACTGAGAAATAGCATTGCAGGGTTCCAGGTCCCACTCTGAATCTCCTCCATGAAGTTACCCATCTTCTGTTGTCAGTACATACTCGGGAATAAACCCAAGCCATTTGAGTCTTTGTAGAGCAAGCATGTCAAATTCAAAGGTTAACATGGGCCAAATAAACGAGGCATGTGGCCCACAGGCCGCACGTTTGATATGCCTGTTGTAGAGTGATAGGACAGATGATCTCTCAGGACTTCTGTTTTATTTTTTGATGAAGTCAGTTATAATGGAGAATTCCTGCCTCATGAGGTGAGCCTAGCAGAGTAGGTAAAGGCTCCAGACTATTAGGGATGCAGCAAGATGTCTTCCTCAGATAGCTCTAGGTATGTCTCACACAAGATAATAAGGATTCCTAGGACGGGCTGTGCTAACTCCATACTAGTTTGCCAGGCTATGGCAGAGATGACCCAGAGAAGTATTGAGCATGGGAGATGGCTGGCTTCCTTTTGCAGAGTCCTGAGTATTGTCTGGTCTGCTGAGAGGTTTAACCCTAACCTTAATCTTAGAGTATCCCCACAAACAAACAGATTTGAACAAGACCTTACCCTTATTTTGCCAATTTGTATGATCTAACCTTCAGCTGAGAGACAGAGGAGCTAATATTTATAGCTTTAATCCCTCTCCTTTTTTATTATTTACTAGAGGCTGGGTGCATGAAATTCGTGCACTGGAGGGGGGCGGGGAAGGGTTCCTCAGCCTGGCCTGTGCCCTCTCAAAGTCTGGGAGCCCCACAATCAATCACCCCATAAAGGTAGGCCCTGCCCATCCAGCTGGGGCTCCACAATGGATCACCCCCACAGAGGGAGATCCCGCCCACCCGCCGCAGCCGCAGATTGCCTCCCTCTTTGGCGCAATCATGGATCCCTCCAATTGATCGCTTGCCCTGCCAGCCAGTAGCCTGGGCCTCCCTCTGCAGGGCAATCATGGGGCAATGGCCGGGCCTCTGACCAATGGCATTGCACCAGCCTTGGCTTGCCTGGCGCCAGTAGGTGTCATAACATGTCGTTCAGATGGTCGTTCTGCTGTTCAGCCATTAGGTCGATTTGCATATTATGCTTTTATTATTATAGATGTGTTTGTATGTATATATATGTGTGAATTATTTGAGAACTCATGATAAAATTTTTTTAAGGTTTGTTTGTTTTAGGAATGGTATCTTATCAAGGCATTTCTTTTGTTTCCAGTTCTGAATTTAATTTACAATGTAGAGTGACAGGACAGATTATCTCTCAGGCCTTCAGTTTTCTTTTCCAGAATAGCAAAGTGATATTTCATCATACATCTAGAACTGTGAAAAAGCTCAAGGTGCGGCGTAGAGCACTAAAGTCTTTCTGTGTGTGTGTTGATTTGTTTCGTTGTTTTGTTTTAAGCCTGCTCAGATTTCCAGAGGTAAGTTAGATTTTAAAACCACTAATTGGATACCCATGATCCTGCCTTATCCCAGCGCCAAGGAGAACTGCTGCTTTTTTGTTAAATAAGAAGGACAAAAGCTTTGCTGTAGGAAAGTAGAATAACAGGCCTGGCTAGGTGAGCCCTGAGGTTTGCGAGGTTGATGAAACGCTGTGTGGATCTTAGCCTGCTAGCGAATGACCAGGTTTTGTTTTGTTTTGTTTTCTTGTTTTTGCATATAGCTTTTCTTTATTGTGGAAATAAGAGTATATATCAGATCTACATAAAAAATTTTTGTTTATCTAAAAGCATTAATGAATTATTATTATTTTTTAGTGTTTCTTTTTTTATTGCTTAAAGAATTACAAAGAGTATTACATATGTCTCCTGCCCCCCCCCCACCCCTTGACAATCCCCTGGCTCCCCTACCCCCCAGTGTCTTATGTCCATTGGTTATGCTTATATGCATGCATACAAGTCCTTCGGCTGATCTCTTAAGCCCCCTCTCGCCCCCCAACCCTCCCCAGCCTTCTGGCTGTAGTTTGACAGTCTGTTCAAGGCTGCTCTGCCTCTGTATCTATTTTTGTTCATCAGTTTATCATGGTCCTTATTATCCATAAATGAGTGAGATCATGTGGTATTTTTCTTTCATTGACTGGCTTATTTCACTTAGGCGAATGATCAGTTTTTATAGGAAGGTTCAGATTAGTTGTTCTCTATTATTTCCATGGGCAATGGGTGGAATTCAGGAAAACTACTATCCCTGGCAAAGTTCCTTATAGAATGCTACAGAATTAACTCTTTCAGTTCAACAAAGATATCTTTGATAGACACCGAAACCAGTTCTAATTCTGTGGGACAGCTTGGCTCCTCACATTTTTTTGCTTTGTTTCTTTCATAACTTCTAAGATGGTCAACCTTTGTGACTGTTAGGGAGCAGAAGGAGTTCGTTCACGGGCGCTAGCAGAGCCAAACGCTAGACCCTGAGAATTGCAGTGGAGAAAGATTGTCTACTTTATTAATGAACGACACCACCCAGGAGAACAGGAAACGAATGCTCAAAAGTCTGAACTCCCTTGTTATGTGTAGGTTACAGATCATACAGGGCAAAAATCACAAGACACGGTGGGTTAGGGGTTCACAGTCCTGCTGGAAGCTGATTGGTCGGAGGTGAGGTAAGGGTAATAAATTATTTCTTCAGGCCTTGAGGACAGCTCTGAGGCCTTTCCCAGTGTCCCTCTGCTTGGTCTCATAGGAAAGCAGCCAGGAGATGGTTCCATCTTGGGCTCAGGAACTGAAACATAACTTAGGTCATGGTATTACCTTTAGAGGCCTGGGCCTTGTGATCATTAGTCAGGTCCAGGCAACTGTCTTCTGCTGCCTCGGGGGTTGCTATTATCCAGGGAAAGGATAGGTCTTTGAGGGGTATAGACCCACAGAAAGAGATACTATTTCTAGAGGTGGGTTTCAAAAGCTAAATTTAATCAAAGTCATAAGGACCCTCAGTTTCATGACAAAACATGATAAAAATGATAATACCCTCCTGTGCACTCTGTACTGTAACTTATATCTTGGACTCTATTCCAGGCTAACTCTAACTCACGAATTAAAATGGCAGTCCAAAATGTTTCTACAGAGAGGTATCCAGTAATCTTAAAAATACATTGTGATTATTTGTAGGTGAAAGTTAGAGGTATATGTGAACAGAGCCACAGTGCACAGCCTGTTAAATGAAGAGTTCAGAGAGTAGAAAAGGGAGGTAGGACCCGTGCCATGCCCTGCATTGTGAGGGGAGTTATATAATCCTTATGACATACCTGTGGAAGGATTTATTATTTCTAATTACTGAGTCTCTGATAGGGTAATTGTCTATAGTAGGTGTCAGAGTTGGAATTAAACCCAGATCTGTTCAATTTCAAGGCTGTGGCCCATGTTTCAATTTCACTGACCTCTGTTCTTAACTATGCAGTGATGTGTCAGGGTATACCAAAGCCACACCATGCATGTGGCACATCTTTCTATAGGGTCCATTTCAGCTGGTGGTGAGTAATTTTAAATGCCACTTTATATTAAATCAAATATGGAGGTGGTGTGAAATGGACTGTGACATTTGAATGATTTTAAATGTTAGGGGGACCATAGTACATATCAAAGAAACCTGCTACTGTCCATTAATCTCTATATTTCCTGACCCTATGGTTTTAAATTTAATTTCTATATGAGATTCAGAAGAAATTTCATCCTTGAGGCAGATTAATTCAAGCTATGTTTCCAGATTCTTGAAAGCATGCACTTCGCTCTTCTCCCAGAAGAGTTCTCTAAGTGGAAAGGTTTGAGAACCTATCATGTGAAACCACCTTGGATTTGTTTGTCTAGGCCTGAAGTTCTCTGTCAAGCTGGGCCTTGGCAGCCAACGCAAGAGTGTCTGACTGGAGTCCATGGGGGCCATAACCTGGAAACACCTTACCTCTGGTTGTAAAGAACAACTCTTTTATTTTGCAGGAGGCCATTATTGAAAACCGAGCCCTATGGAAGATAATCAAAAGGTACTTTGGCTATCAATCAAAAAGCCAGTATCGGATATGGCACCGGGCCTTGGCAAATGACCCTACTTGGCCCCCACTGAACCAAATGTCTCCCTCTGACCTGCCGGAGTGTGGCAAGGAAGTGTCTTACAGCAACCCGGTATTTGAGAGCAACGAGGAACAACTCTGAAGGCAATGGGATACTCAAGTTGAGAAAACATAGAAACAATGACAAAAGGGACCAGCTTCAGCGATATTTTTTAAGCAATGAGACTCTTACAATATCAGCAGGAATTTTTGGAATCAAGCACCTATTCAATCGTGGTGACAAATTAAAGTCTGTTTGATAAAATACTTTCTGCCGAGCAGAACTCTGCCCCAGGAGAGTGCCTTTTTCTTGGCCTCTGAAAGTATTGGACGTATTCAGTGAATCGAGACTGGGCCAAGGATGGCGATGGGCCAAGAGACTGGAAAGCTAAAGGAGAAGATGTACTCTTTCATCTTAGATAATATATTTTTTAAATGAGTTGCGGGAAAGTAGCACTATGTATAGTCAGAATCATAGCATGTTAAAGATCAGTTTTGAGTTCTTATTTCATTGATGGAGAAATGAATGTGTGGAAACCATCACACAGTCTTCACTATCTAGTTTCCTTCCCTTTGCAGTACTTTTCAGATTTGAGACATTTCTTTCTACTTCTGGCCTTCTCCATGTCTTAGTAAGGATTGCCTCCTAAGCTGATGCCGCAGTAACAAACAACTCCCATATCTCAGTGACTTAACACACAAGAAGTTCTTTTTCTTGGTTCAGATGACTCTTTAGAAGAGAGGTGACTGCTCCAATCGGATGGCTCCGTCCACCCAACACAAAGACGCGAGAGGGAAGGAAGAGAATGGAGATCAAACAAGGGTTCTTCACAGCCTGACCCCAAGAGTGGCACATATCTCTTCCACCACTCACATCTCATTAACCGAGGGTAGCAGAGGAACTGGGGAATACAGTCTCCTGTATTTAGGGTTGGCTTCATGGGCATATCACCTGTGCTGTCACACAGGGCCCCTGCTTTGACATGTGGTTTAATGCCCTGCCGTTGTCATCTTAAAATTATTTGAATAAAGGTTGTTACATTTTCATTTTGCGCTGGGTCCCACAAATTGTGTACTTGGTCCAGCCTGTATTCCTGGAAAAGAAGGGAACATTGCGCATATCAGAGTCCTGGTACTACGCACTAATCTCTAAATTTCCTGGCCCTATGAACTTTTGAGTTTTAATAGCCCTCCTCGCACATGCCCGACTCCAGGAATGTTTACTCCTCTGCTATGTTATTTTTTATAGAAGTTAGTCTTGTGCTACAACATGTTACCATCGATGTAAGTCTTTACACAGCCTACATAATTCTTAGGTTTCAGGCTTCAGTTTCCAGAAAACAAAAATCTCCCCTATTTCATCACATTTACAGCTTGGTTATACTGGATTTATTCATCACAGAAAACACCCAGGTTTCTGTTAGCTCAGCAGACAATACTGAATTCTAGGAGGAAATCCACAAATACTATTTTAGAGCAAAAGCAACGTTTTTATTATGGACATCAAGTCCTAAGAGAATGAGGTGGGCAGGGTGGAGTGTCCTGGCCCAGAACAAGTGGTTGGCTTTGCTTCTCTCATCAGCACCTGAAGTCATTGCCTTCTCTGGCTGAACTCCTGGGCATGGCTGGTGGCTCTGTGGCTATAGATAATTCTGGGAGCCTGGTGTTTTCCCAGCCGTGAAGGCACCTTGTTGCTTCTGGTTTTAAGTTGGGGTGTGAGGAATCATTAGAATAGATTGCAGAATCACTATCACTGTCTTCCTTGGTACAGAAGAAATGTTTCCATTTACAAAGTCAGCCTCAGCAGTGATATGACAACTCTGAATGTCCTTTTCTAAAATGGATCATTTTTCCTATTTTTTAAAAGTGGGGCTGCTGTGGGCAGAGCAAACTGGAGTTGGTATACAACCTAGTGACAAGCAAAAGCAGCGTGCACATCAAAAAATAAAAAATAAAAACCCAAGTGTTGGTGAGGATTGGGAGAAAAGGGAACCCTCATACACTGTTGGTGGGAATGCAGATTGGTGCAGCCACTGTGGAAAGCAGTATGGAGTTAACTCACAAAATAAAATATGGAACTGCCTTATGACCCAGTGATTTCACTTACAGGAATATATCTGAAGAAACTGAAACACTAATTTGAAAGCATATGTGCACCCCTATGTTTATTGCAGCATTACTTACAATAGACAAGATTTGGAAGTAGCCCAAGTGCCCATCAGTAAATGAATGGATAAAAAAGTTATGCTACATTTATACAATGGAATACTAATTCAGCCGTAAAAAAGCAGGAAATCGTACCTTTTGTGACAGCATGAATAGACCTGGAGAGTGCTATGTTAAGTGAAATAAGCCAGCCAGAGAAAGACAAGTATCATATGATTTTATTTATATGTGGACTCTAATGAAGAAAATCTTAAATAATAATCCTACATAATAAAAGGCTAATATGCAAATCAACTGAACGGCGGAATGACCAGTTGCTATGACATGCACTGACCACCAGAGGGCATATGTTCAACGCAGGAGCTACCCCCTGGTGGTCAGTGTGCTCCCACAGCGGGAGTGCCAGCTCAGACAGGAGCCAGGTTCACCTAAGCCGGCAGGTGGACATCCCCCAAAGGCTTCAGGACTGCAAGAGGGTGCAGGCCAAGCTGAGAGATGCTGCTGCCCCCAGGGTGCAAATGTCATGCACCAGGCCTCTAGTAAACTAATAAAGTAGAAACAGACTCATAGATACAGAGAACAGACTGACAGCTGTCAGAGGGGAGGGGATTTGAGGGGTTGGTCCAAACAGTGAGAGGATTAACCAAATGGAAAAAACCTTGTAGACACAAACAACAGTGTGGTAATTACCAGAGGGAAAGTGGGGTGGGAGAGGTAGAAGAGGGTAAATAGGGGATAAAAAGCAATGGAAAGATACTTGACTTGGAGTGGTGAACACACAGTGCAATATGCAGATGATGTATTACAGAATTGTATACCTGAAACCTATATAATTTTATTAACCAATGTCACCCCAATAACCTCAATAAAAATAAAATAAAGAACAGTGTGTACATCTCATACTTACAGAGTCCCTTGCCACTGGTTCATGTGAATTGCACAATTCTCCTGGACCCAGACAAGGAAGGACTCATCCCTACGTTACAGATGAGAAAACCGACCCAGGCTGAGGAGAGCAGACCCGAGCCTCAGACACAATCTTCTGAGCAAATCTTCTGTTGCTTCCAAATGCCTTCTCATGACTAAGCTCCAGCAGGGCGGGTGCCTGGTGTCATCTCTCAGTCAAACAAAGAATGAGTTTCTCATGTGCCAGGTGGAAGGAGGCAACCCTGTGCTAATAGCAGGGCCTTCTCTTCAAATAAATTCCAGGCATCTTGTCAGACTTGGGCTAGAAGTGTGTTAAAAGCAAAATATAACCACAACTGAGTGTCTGTCTTTCTGAGACTAAGTCGCTTTTGCCTTGATCCTAATGAATCCATCCTAAGCAATTCATTCGCACACGGCTGGCAGGGAACAGGGATGGGGGACTCCAATCTCTGACCAGCCAAACAATCCTAAAATCGTTGCCAAAAGGGACGCATTCGGAAGACTACACTTGAGACTAATTATATCTTGGAGGCAATAAATTAAGGAGCAGAAAGTGCTTATTCTGGAAAAAATGGGTAGGCTGGGCGAGTGAGAATTGTACTTAAATACTTGAAGGATTACCGTGGGAAAGAAGGCTCCAACCTATGCCCAGGGCACAGCCAATGTGTAAAGAGCACCATGGGAATGAGTCTGGGCTGACAAGAAAACTACGGCCTTTACAACACTGATGGGAGTGGATGTTGGTGACCTCATGAGGTGTGTGCTCTGTGACATTGGAGGTGCAAGTGGATATTCAAAGACCAATTAGGGAAAGAAGTCAAGTATCAGATGAAACTCAAGTACCTGCAAGATCCCTTCCAGACTGGATATGTCCAGATAGTCTTACACTGTGATGTCAATCATTTATTACTGCTGCCCACACAGAATATCAGGCTGACCTATATGGGGACATGGGCTGGGGAGGGTGGGCTCCCAGCCCTGTGAGGTCCCATGGTGTGGACAAGTAGACATGACTGCTCTGGATCTTAGAAGATGGCTTCTCATAGGGATAAGAGCCTAAAAAAGAGGTGCACAGTGAGGGGCCCTGACTGCCAAATTGACATCTGTGGAATTCTTCCAATATGTGCACTTTCTTAGAAATAGGTGTTTGAAAATTTTGAGGAAAAGAATCTGGGAGAGCACCCCAACCCCAAAGAAGAGTTATCAATGCCTAATATGTTGTTCGGACCAGGACTTGGAGGAGAAACGGACAGTCACCTGATCCAAATCATTTGAGAGGGTCCCCTGTATGTCCACTCCAAGGTAAATAGCCCTTATCCACAGAAAAGAACCCTGACTCTGGACTCTTCTCATTAAATATGGAATAATCTGAGAATGGAACTATGCTTGTTCCATCTGTGTCCCTATATGCTCTCACATTGTGCATGTACCCACTTGCAGATGTAATGACTGGAAAAAGTGTCTATTTTTTCAGTATTTAGTTTATGATGAAATAAATTATTCTGTATTTTAAAAAGCCAAGTAAACTCTCTAATTCTGTTGTTTTAAAATCAATCTCTTTCTCTCTTAGTGGAGTCTTTCACTCTGGTTAATAAAATGATGTGGTCTATTCCACTAACATTGAATCAAAGCAACATCTTTTAAAAGTTCCAGTCATTTCCTAATACTTCAGATGCTATTATTCCCTGCTTTGTACACAGAGCATTAGGCACATACAAAATATTCTTATGCTCGTTCTCTCATTTAAACCTCATAATGATCTTAGGAGAAATACAGGGCAAGGATTACTATCCTTCTTATTTTGATGAGATACCAGACCCTTCAAGAGGCTCAGAGACTTGTCTAAGGGCACACAGGGAGCGAGTGGAGGAGTGGGAGCTAGATTCAGACACAAGACCTCTGCCTGCATGTGTCTTCACCATGGTGTTTCCCCTGAATGAAATGTTTGTAGCACTGAAAACCAAGGTGGAAAGAGAGGCAACTATCCAATGGATTACCATCATGAGTATAATTTTCTTCAGAGGGAGTTCCTAGTTTTCATATACAGTCTCTCTGCAGTGGGAGTCAACCTCTTTTGCAATTGAACCTGACCATCAATTGCAGAAGAGGTTGACTCCCACTGCAGAGAGAGTGAAATCGTAAAGCCAGAGAAACCTATATCTCTGCTTGAACTTTGCTCAGCCCCTGCTTTGTACAGCTTTTTAGGGTTAGATAGAGTCTCTCTTGGTTTGAACCATGCTCACTTCTTTATGCATAAAAAAATCTTGAAAATTGCTGCCACAGAACATTTGGTCCACATTTTGGTTTCCATTAGACTTGTTAAAATAACCCTCTAAACTTTATCCATAAAATGACTTTCTTTAAATAACAACAACAAAACACACCTCTCCTGCACTTGTTGAAAGAGTGTTGGCCTTCTCCCATACCAAGCTTATTTCTTCCTCAAGGAGACTGCATTTGCCATCCTTTCTGCCTTGAATGCTCCCCCTGCACCACCAACCTCCCACAGTCTTGGCTGATTCCTTCTCCTTCAGATTTCGCTCTTGTGTCCCTTCTTCAAAGAAGCCTTCCCTAATTATTTTATCTAATGGTGTCCTTGCCCCACTAGCTGGTTTGTTTTCTACATAGTACTTGGGCAACCCTGCAGGTGGCTGAGGTGGGAAGATTAATACTTGTTCAACCACACACTTAGGAAATGGGAGACCCGAGTCTACAATTCAAGTCCGCTGATTTCCAAATCAAAGTCCTTTATGTTCTTCACACCTGGCTAGGGACTGCTCATCAAATGAGCTAATCCACTGGGGAAAAGAATGCAGGATGTTGTGGAGCAATGTCCATGGTTGATTGAAGAACACTCAGAATGTCATCCAGACTCTCCCAGTTCTATTTTCTTGCTGTCTCATCCCAACTCTCTCTCCTGAGTGTTTTGAGTCCATGAAAAATCTGACAAAGCACTGGCCTGTGATTAAGGCTGCACAAAGACTGACTATGGAAACTCTGTAGAAGTTGTGAATGCTGCTGAAAGGTCTCATGCATGTTGCATGTATTACGCACTGCACAACTCAAGGGGATGCCATCCACATTATGTTGCAAGACAAAAATGGTGATTCTGTGTGATATCAAGAAGGCTTTGTAGGTGAGGACTTTTACTTTTGTAACCACAAATATGGTTATGCAATGAAGAATCCCTTCTGTCCCACCTCCATCAGTTCTTAAGACCTTGCACTCTCTCTTGGTATTGTCTCTCATGAAGACCCTCCTCTTCTCCAGGACCCTCGGCCACCAACCAAAATGATTTCAAGAGCCTCTTAACTGGTCTATCTTTGCTTCTCAAGGTCTCTATTGAATTCTATTGTCCAACTCTGATCATGTCACATCTGTGGTCAGAAACCCTTCATAATTAAGATTATCTACCAGATAAAATACAGATTGCTTACTAAATACTTCAAGGCCCTTTGCACTGGCCACATCTGGGCTGATCTTACACATTTTTCCTTGTACTCAGTAATGCAACTTATTATTATTCCCAGCTTCAGTAACCTATTTTTTCTCATCATATAGCAATTTTCTCACTAATATCTTTGCTCACCCTGTTTTCTCTTTGGGGGCATCAAAACTTCTTACTTCTATCTCCACATATCAAAATCCCACCCAATTCTCAAGATCCAATTAGAATGCCACTGATCTGTCAAGCCAGAAGGGAGATCCCTTTAACTGCATACGCATCACACTCTACATACCCTTCCTTTGTGTGGTGTGTGGCTCTTTTTACCTCGTGGTATTTCAACTTCCTCCAACTCCCATGCAACCTCATGTTAACTAGAAAGCACATTCTCTGAGGGTAGAGACCAAATCTGGTTCATTTCATCTTCCCACTCTGCACCTAGCACAGGGCTATGGTTGGGGCTCAGCAAGCAGCTGTGGTATGATTGAATAAAAAAAATATATAATCACTATTGATTTATTTATCCTCCTTTGTCTGTGAAAATCTCTTTTCCATTCAGTACAAAGAAGCTGAACTAAAACAATAGGACTATGAATAAAAGCAACCAAAAGTACAAAGTATAGTGATTCCAATGTTGTGCTTAATGAGTTTGACTGTCTATTTATACAGTGGGCATGTGGAGGTGGGCTGTAGAATTAAAAGGGTTGGGTGTATGCCAAAAGACTATTTCAATATGTAGAGGGACTTAAAGGCTTACTTGCACATGAGTGCAAAGACTCTGTTAGGAAGATACTCAACCCAAGAGAAAAGACTATTGAGGCAAGAAAACTTGTTTAAAAACCAAGATTTTAGGGAACAGGTGCAACCTTTGAGTACAACTGGGTGTGTATTTTTCAATCTTCTATCTGGTTTTACCCTACCTTTAGGAACTTTTGCAAGGGTCTGAGTAAAATAAATTCGTGATAAAATGAAAGCTAGGGATAGAGACAGAGACAGAGATATAGAGACAGAGATAGAGATAGAGATAGAGATAGAGATGAGAAATAAATAAAGAGAAGCCCACTCAGTGGTCTGTGTGTTAAAGTGTAGTAAAAGCAGGGTGGCGAGAGTATGCCTGTCACCTGGCACTGATGTGACTCTGTGATGTGGAAGATGCATGTTGCTAATGGCTGATGGTACCATAAAGACACACAAAGGTGACATAAACAGTCTGACCATGTCTCCCAATGGCTAAAGGATGTGGAAAATGGTTAAAAGAAATGGAGAATGTCACCAGGGCTGACACAGTGGTATGCAATTGTAGAAGCCTGGGGGACTCTGCAAGCACTCTCAGGATCAGGCCAGGCCCAGAGAAGCCTCGTGAAATCAGCAGAGATCATTTCATGGTGGGCTGTGGCCCGTACAGCCAACATAGATTGCAGGAGGGAAGAACATGCTGTCACCGGGAGTCCTGCATGCAACATTCTGCAGATTTCTTAATGACTCATGAGGGACTTCACAGTGGCAGGGCTTCTGTGAGCCTGTTTTTGACGACTGTCCCAGGTTTATGTGACTAGGGAAACAGGTTGTAAAGATAGAAATATACCTCCCCATTAGGTGAATTCCATTAGGTGAAACTCCTTGCAGGAACACTTAAGGGACAACACTCTGAGAAAACAGCGTGGAGCCTCAAGGCTATGTTGTATTCCTGGTCTTCTCAGAACTGAGCAAAATACAAGATAAGGTGACTCCACAACTGGCTGGATGCTCTTTCCTGAAAGCTAAGCCCGTTCTCTCATGACCTAGCCCAAGGTTAATTTTGGAAATTTGATAATGGCCTACATAGCCTCAAGAATTCAGCCATAATCCACGACTAATCAGAAACTGGTTTAATGTGGATATAACTTTGTAGGTTTGGAACCTTCCTAGATGGGTCCTGACATCTGATTTGGCCTGGATTCCGAGAGTCATATTTGGAAAAGGCCAAATCTTTGTATCTGCCCACACCTCACTTTAGCACAGCAGCTAGAAGGGTGCACAGGAGTCCTAGGGTAGAGTGTTTGGCTCAGGGCTGAAATCATGGGCTCTCAACCAGTACCCCATGTATGACCATATCATCAGGGGTCACACAGAATTTGGATACATAAAGTCAATCTCAAAAATGGCATATGGTCTATTGGCAGTTAAGAGTAAAAGCTTAGCCCAACCAATGTGGCTTAGTTGGTTGAACATTGTCCCATGCACCAGGAAGTTACCAGTTTGATTCCCAGTCAGGCACATGCCCAGGTTGCAGGCTCAATTCCCAGTGGGGGGCATGCAGGAAGTAGCTGGTGAATGTTTCTCTCTCATTGATGTTTCTCTCTCCCTCTCCTTTCCTCTCTCTAAAATCAATAAAAACATATATTTTTTTAAAAAAGAGTATAAGCTTAAAAAGGAGTATAAGCTTAGGAGTCAGACAGGTCTGATCTTTAATCCTGACTTTTTAAATTTGTGATTTTGAGCAAATTAGCCACTATGTCTACACCTTAGCTTCCTTGGCTATTGTTTCAGAGTATTATTTATTATTTTATGCATAACTGCAAAAATCAAAGGAGGTTAAACGAGGCACATAATTTATTGTCCTGACTGTCTCAAGCTGTAAGGAGAATTCTTAAATCTTGGCCCTGCACATAGCATAGCTTTTAAATGTGCTGTGTGAATCAGTAAAGGAATAAATAAAAGAATGCATAAATGGAGAATGAATGAACTAATGAACACACCACACACTTCTAGGAATTAAATGACTATAATTCTCTGTGTAATTATCTATGATTTACAAACTATTTAAAATTATTCTTTTTTTAGTTTGTCTGTTTATTTTTACTTATTTAAAATAAGACACAGAGTGACCTACCTCTACCCTTTGTTTACAGAATCAATTACTCTACTTCAAAAAAGTCAACTTCTTTTTAGATTTCGTTTTGCAGCCCTTCATGTTTCATCTTCTGCCTATCTTGAAAAAAATGCTTTATAAATAGGCCCCTCTTGGATGGTTTCTGAGTCGTCAAGTTCTCCCCTGAGATGCAGAGACCTGTATGAAACAATGCAGATTCAGACAGAGCTGTAGGCGCTGTGTGGTTGGTGTTTTTGCTGTCTCTTCATGTTAGCCCATCTCTCTGGGGAATAATCCATAGCACTTCATGGGCTTCTCTTTGGAACACGGTTCTCAAATTTGACTCATGGAAATCCCCAAGGAGCTTATTAGAAATAAACTCCAGGACCCAACCTCAGACATACTCAATCAGAATTTCTGGGATGGGTTCTGGGGAGCTGTGCCTTTATCAAGCTCTCCAGGTGATTTTGACAATGAATCAGGTTTAGGAAATTTATTCTTGAAAAAAAAAATAGATTATTTCCCTAGGTGTGCTATCTTACACTGGTTTTTATAGAGACTCATCTACAATTTTTCCTGCCAACTTCCACAGTTCAGACAGAACATTTCGTGGTATATTTCCTTTGGAAATGTTATGTCTGTCCCTGTGCATTCTCTACTCTGTATTATAAGAGCTGTCCCTGGTGGTAATGAAACCCTGAGGTGATCCCAGTTTTCAATGCTCTTTGTTAGAGATCTAAGTACATACTGTATTCTTGACAAAACAAGCACCTGATGGCTAAGTTCAGTGGAGAAAACATTGTCACCAGCCAAAGTCAAAAACATAGAATAGCATTTATTATCTCATATTCTTCATGCTAGTTGAAAATGTATGCCAAAAAACTCGACTCTTTAAAATATTCAATCTAGTCCACCTTTCAGATAAGGGAAAAAAGAATAATTGATCCTGGACCATGGGGAGGTCTGAATATATCAAAGGAATCCTCATCTCTCCAACCAGGTTAGATCATCTGAAATTGATTAGTAAGAAATCAACCAGCTTCAGGACATCGCTTTAGAGGTTTATGGTCTTCTAAGGATAGATCTTGGGATCAAGTTTACTGTGTAATACTTAAATCCATTCCGTAGTTTTGTAATCATCCCACCTCATTCCAATTTTTTTTCCTTCCTGGGGAAATCTCTTGAGTTGACAAATGAAATTGAACCCATTCTTTGAACATAGACAGCACCAATTTCAAAAATGCCTCACCCTTTCTGTTCAGCATCCTTCACTGGGCTCAGTGGTCATCAGTGTTTTCAGCCACAGTGAGGGGGACACAGATGCAAGTTTAATGTTCACCAACATTAAATGATCTGACAGCATTGGGACATCTTTTTGGCCACTAGTCAGTCTCCAGCTGGTGACTTACCTGACAAACTTGGTTAACACTTGACTCATTCTTCCTGGTACTTACTGTGCTCAGCTAACAAGCCATACAACTGGCAGTCTGTGTAGATTTGTCCTTGGGGCCAGTCATCTGGAAAGCCTTCCCGAATGTTAAACAGACATTCTGTGTCTATGCAGCTACTAAATACACAGAGTACCATGGAAAAGTGGCATAAGCTTTGAGAAACCTAAAGTCCTTGACAATAGTCAACACATTTCCAGTAGCATGAAATGAGCTATTGAATTCTCCTGGAACAATCTTAATATCTTAGGCAGAAAGAATGGGTAGAATAAATTCAGGGTGGTTGCATGAATTTTAAATTAAATAGAGAGTGAAAAAGCACCCCCCTACACACACACACACACACACACACACACACACACACACACACACACACACTAAAATAAGGAGATTGGAAACTGGAGGTTTTGGAGTACGAGTAATGAATAACATCCAGGTGAGAGAATGAAAAGATGAAATCTGCTCATATATAGCAGATGGTCTCCCCTCTTGCCCCTTCAAAAAGAAATGTGTTGATGGTGCCTACATAGATCTATGGGGAATACAAATATTAAGAACACTTAGTTCTTTTCTGAAGTTAGAAGCAGACACTGAGGCATGAATTTATTTTATAATGGAAGTGTTCCTAGCGAAAACTGGTAAGGGAATGGAAGAAGAGACAAATAAGAATGTGATTTTGGGAAAAGTCTTAAATTCAACACAATGCTGTCAGGGAGCTTTGTAATATACACTTCACCTCAATGTCCCAAGTCTTGGCAAGGGAGAAGCACTTCAGACTCCAGCCTCAGTCATTGGCTCAGGGTTGCTTGGGTAGGTTGGGGGTAGGGTGGAAACTTGAGGCACTTTTGGGTCTTTGCTGGGATGGGCAAAGGGGCTCAAGGGCAATGCTATGCAGAGATGCAGGTACAGGCCATTAGATGAAAACATACAAATGCCTGTGGGGCATTGAAGGCATCCAAAGGGATTTGAACAGATCACAAACAATATCTGTTCTAGCTCTATTTTCCATTCTGCCACTGACCAACTTAAGGAAAAATTCTGTATACATTTACCTAATCTGAAAAATGGAATATTGTAAAGCAGACTCCCAAGGTAGAAAAAGTAACTTATTCATTCACACAGTACTTATTGAGCACCTGCCATATCTGAGCTAAGTGCCTGGATTTGAAGATGAATGTTCTTTCCCTTGAATGTGATAGAAGCATTTTCCACTTATGTATCAAAAGCTATGGGAATGGCCCCCAAAGCAAAGAAGGTAGACCCAAAGGGCAGTGAAAACCACCAAGCCTAACACATAAAGCATTAGGATATAGACTTGGCTTCATAATAGAGTAAGGCAATTATTATTTATTTAATGACTAAAGCGAATGTTTTCTAAATTTCAAACAGAAGCAATTATATTGCAAATCAGCGAGCTGGACAAGACACCTAAGGAGCCAATTAGTTAGGAGTCATCTTTATTGCGTGCAGGTTCAAATTCTGCACAAACACAGGAGGGAGTATTTCCTTTTTATTTCCTTCTAGTTTTTTGTGTAAGACAGCTTGTAACCTTGAGTACATACCGTATCTAATCAAACACCTGTCATATCAACACAGACAACTTGTAACTTTGAGTACCATATCATATCTATTCAGACACCTGTAACCTTGAGTATCATATCTATACAGGCGGCCTGGCATCAATATCAGCGTATCAGTTAGATGGCTAGCTTGCAAGGTCAGACAATTAAGTTTATCTTTTCTATTCAAGCAAAAAACAAAGTTATTTTACAGCCTAAAAATAACAGAGTTGACCTACAGAATAAGAGACTAAGAATAACAGAGTAGTTCAAACAGCAGTTTCAAACAGCAGTTTTCCAACGGAGGGATTACTATGCTTCACAATTAAATAAAAAAGAACAACGGCTTCAATGGTCCACACCAAATTACAGTATCTCAATGCATACAGCTCATTTTGTAATAAAGCTTAAGTAGATCCTAGGATTTATCCAAGTTCTGGTCCTTGACTCCCATGAGGGCCATGGAAGAGCTAGCTCAGCTACCTAACTTGTGTCTCTATGCCTTTGGAGGGCAGCTGGAGGGGCAGCCATGCCTAGAAGAGGAGCAAACATGAGCATCCCAGGGAAAAGTCATTTACAGAAGAGGAAAGCCTTTTCCTCATTGATAGGAGTCAGCTGTAAGTGGGTGAGGTGGAATATTTCTTTCCCCTTTGCTTCACATGCCCTAATCAGAAGTCCCTGGGCTGCCTTGTTTCTATTACCAGTTCACATATTCCAACAATCAGTCACTTTCAAAAATCATCACTTCTGCCAACAGATTCTGAACCATCTAGTTCCTACAGGAAGAAGGCACCTCAGAGGATCTAGCTAAGCAATGAATGGTTTACATATCTGTGACAAGTCAACCTTGAACCTGTCAGTGAGAGAAGAGCTTGTCAAAGCTCTTTTGTAATGAGGGTCACAGGAGTAGCTGGAGGAAAGTGGGGAACACAGAATATTTACATTCAGGAGCATGGCTCCAGTAGACTGAGCTCAAGGACAGGGTGCTAGCCTCAGTCATCTCTGGATTCCCCCTTTAAGGCCTAGAATATTTCACACATGTGGGCAGAAGTGAACTAAGGAAAGCTGAAGAGTTTGGTGAGCTACTTTGACACCTCCAAAGGATGCTTTCTGCAAAGCATACAAAATCTAATTCCTTAGCTAGACTGTTCTAATTTTCATTCCCTGGCTCTACTTTAATTGTCTAGTTTTACCCCCAGGGCTCTTCTTCAAAAAGAATGAAACAGAGTGCACACTGCAAGTTGAAATATTTTTGTATGGTAAGTGCAAATTTTAGTTCATGCTTAAAATAAATTATTTATTTGAATAATATCTTTAAAATTAAATGTATTTTCCTTTCAAATTTTTAATTGTTTTAAAACTAAAGAGAGGGTCAAGAAAATAAAATGTTACATGAGTAGAATAATTTGCTAATTGCCCAAATTTTACCTTTTGCCAATGTTTTGATTTCATTTAAATTTATTTCATTTTCGTTATGCAATGTTACTATTCATTACAATGTATGCATTTTCTTCTTTTGTAGACATACGTGATATAATTAAAAGGTATTTATTCATTACTTCTTCCTTTATGTAATACTTTACCATTAGAAAAAATTCTTTTTACTAGCACAGTTACACATACAAAATCCAATAAAATTCCATTTTAGTGTCTATGTATGTGTATTTTCTAACTGTTCTTGTCATTCATTTCACTAACCCTGGTGTGGGAGCTTAGAAGTTGTTTGCTAAATGAATTAACAGGGTAGAAAGAAACTGAGAAGTCATGAGAAGGTCCCTTTTCACAGGCTGGGCTCTTTTTCTATTCCCAGATAAGACAGATTTTACTTCTACTTATCTAAGTTTTGACATAGTCACCAAATTCTCAACTTGATGACCTCCTAAATAGAACTTCAAGGCAGGGAGTGGGAAAGGCCAAACCATGCCTTCACCTTCAATAGCCCATATTTGTATTTGCTAGAGGGAGCTCCCTCTGCTGGGTTTTGATCTGTAGAGAATGTGTGGGTTGTATTGGTGCAGTATTGTATATATATATATATATATATATATATATATATATATATATATATATATTTTTTTTTTTTTTTGATTTTTTACAGAGAGGAAGGGAGAGGGATAGAGAGCTAGAAACATTGATGAGAGAGAAACATTGATCAGCTGCTTCCTGCACACGCCCTACTGGGGATGTGCCCGTAACCAAGGTACATGTCCTTGACTGGAATCGAACCTGGGACCCTTCAGTCTGCAGGCTGACGCTCTATCCACTGAGCCAAACCAGTTAGGGCTATTGGTGCAGTATTGATTAGGGTTGGAAGGAATAAGGGTTGGTTGGCTCTGCTTATTAACAGATTAAGTAGAATTAAAGAGTACAACTTTGCTCACATCTTTGACTCCATATTTCAGATAGAGGATTAGTCATGTATTGAGAGTCAAATATTTTCCTAACCTGTGGTTGTTTCAGAGAGCTCACAAGGTCACTCAGTCAGATACCATACTCCACTCCAAACCCTGTCACATGATATTAGGGCCTCTCCGGTATGCTCCTCCTTAGTCTGCAATCATTCAAGCCTTCCTCTTTCCAACTTGTATAGCAGTCACACCTGCATGGTTTTGCCTTTTCACCAGACTGTGAGTCCCCCAAGGAATAGGATCCAATCTGATTCATCCCTTTACTCGTCACTGAGAACAGCACAGGAGAATGAAGTATTGTAGAAAGCTTTATTTCTATGGAATCAAGCCCTGAGTTTCCAAAGTCCCATTTCCCTTTGTCCCATCATAGAAGAAATGTAGCTGTAGCTTCAGAAGACCTATGATTAAAGCTGTTGCCCAGAATTTCTGTTCCATGTTTGCACAGTCTAATCCAGCATCAGGTTAGGTTAGTTTGTGTTCCCCACTGCAGTTCATCAATCCATTGTGTGTGGGGTCTACAGGGTCACATGGCTATGGAGGGAACACGGGCAGGAGCAAAACCAGAGGAACCAGAGAGCCAAGAGTGCCAAGAGATCCAAGAGCCAGGAGAGAGAATTCCTTTTGCTAACCAGAACCATGAGCCAAGGTTCCCCCCTACCTCCCACCCCATCTTGTCTCTCGGCACTGAAGAGTGAGCTCCATGAACCAGAAGATTTAAACAAAAGTGGGGAAAATTTATTAGAAGCAGATTCAGACTTCCCACACAGGGAGGCCCCCAAAGCCTTGTAGTCTTGGGGTATATATTTGCTACAAGTCTGCTCTATATCTATCCATGCCGTCACCTGATTGATTCCCTCAATTGGTCTTGCCCAGCAACAGACCTGAACTTTCTGTGTTCCTATGCGCCAGTTCACCTTATTGTTGCAGGCCCTCTCTTGGTTTCACATGCCTCCCACTTTGAGTCCAAAAGCATTTTGTTATTCCTGCTTGGTTGGTTTCTGTGATTAGGCTTGCTCAAACTGCCATGTCTGCTTCAGCCTACATTCTACCTGCCTTTGTTTTCCACTGGACCCCTGACCTGTTTGCTCTCACTTTGTCTGTGAGATTTTGTATCCCGAAGTTTTTGCAGGTTTATAGTGGCCCTGCCCCCCCTAGCCAAGGATCTCTGTTCCCAGGTTTGACTGGCAGCAAGCACCTTCACTATGTCACCCCAACTCACTGTGCATGTGCCCATCTTCCCCTTTGTCCAGTTTCTTTCCCCAGTAATCTGTAGGGAATGGGCCAGTGTTTCCCTGGGGAGTGTGAAATTGCAGCTTCCTGGTGAAGGTGCCCAGATGACCATGCTTATAGTGTCTGGTCTTCCCTTTACTCCTTTCATATTATTAATAACTAGCTAATTACAATGGTTTCAGTCTCAGGTCTTGGCTAGTAGAAAGAGTCCTTTTGCCACATACAAAGCATATATATATATATATTTATTCACCAAAAGAATTGATAAACTACTTTGACTTGGTTTTTAAGCTTTTTATGGCTGGGCACATTTCTGTTTATATTCCAATGTCATGGCTCAATACTCTCCCCTTTTCCCCTCTATTCTAAACTCTTACTTTGATTTCTCTTTATACCTCAAATACCCCCATACTTTATCACCTCTCTTAAACCTTATCACACATTCTTCTGTTCTCAGGCCTAGAGTGTGCCCACCATCTGCCACTGTCTTCTATTCCTTCACCTGGTTAACTTATGCTCATCTTTGAGAGGTCAGCACAGATATCACTTCTTTCAGGGAGCTGTTCCCATTAATTCTGAGTTCAATGTCTTTCCCATTTAAGAGACTATTTACTTGTCTCTCTCCCAAATTACTGTAAACTCCTTCAGGATAGTTACTGCCCTTTTCCCACTGATCCCAAGAGCCTAACATAATGTCTGGACCGTATAATTGCTAAGTAAAAGTTGAACGGTGCCGAGACCGGTTTGGCTCAGTGGATAGAGTGTCAGCCTGCGGACTGAAAGGTCCCGGGTTCGATTCCGGTCAAGGGCATGTACCTGGGTTGCGGGCATATCCCCAGTAGGAGATGTGCAGGAGGCAGCTGATCGATGTTTCTCTCTCATCGATGTTTCTAGCTCTCTATCTCTCTCCCTTCCTCTCTGTAAAAAATCAATAAAATATATTTAAAAAAAAAGTTGAACGGAGTTTCAGACAACAGTAGCTTTATTAAAAACATTTAGTTATATTTTTAACAAGGTGTGTGGAGCTAGGGAGTCACAGGCTTAGTTCCATGGCTGAGTGATATCAGAATCTGAGCTCTTTTATTCCTTTGTCCATCATCATTAAAGTGGCAATTTTCATTCTCTTTATAATCTAAAGAAAGCTGCCATGCTCTAAGCATTGCCTCCTCACACATCACTTTTAAAGAAAGGAAGAGTATAAAGGATGGAAAAAAAGTTCTCTTACCTGCCACAGTCTTTCCGCAGCTAGGGTTCAGGAATCTGGAGAAGGGCTATGCATAAATGAATAGAGACTAGACAAGAAAAATAAATTTGGAAGGCATTTGGGGAAACCAGGCAGAGGCTTCACCCTCTAGAGCAATGGTTCTCAACCTGTGGGTCGCGACCCCTTTGGGGGTTGAAAGACCCTTTCACAGGGGTCGTCTAAGACCATCAGAAAACACATACATAATTACATATTGTTTTTGTGATTACTCACTATGCTTTAATTATGTTAAATTTGTAACAATGAAAATACATCCTGCATATCAGATACTTACAATTCATAACAGTAGCAAAATTACAGTTATGAAGTAGCAACGAAAATAATTTTATGGTTGGGGGTCACCACAACATGAGGAACTGTATTAAAGGGTCGCGGCATTAGGAAGGTTGAGAACCACTGATGTAGAGGGATGGCTCCCTGAATCTCCAGACCCACGACTTTTTATTAACACATTTTCCCTTTAGCCAAGCAGATATACATATCAAAGGTAAGGTTTGGTAAACAATAAAGGATTATCGGGTTAGGGCAGTGGTCGGCAAACTCATTAGTCAACAGAGCCAAATATCAACAGTACAACGACTGAAATTTCTTTTGAGAGCCAAATTTTTTAAATGTAAACTATATAGGTAGGTACATTGTTATTAAATTAATTAGGGTACTCCTAGGCTGGCCTTTGCTAAAAACGTCCTCAATCTGAGGGGTCGACCTCAGCGAACGTACCCCCACTTCTTCTAGCGCCACTTCTTCAAAATAGACTCGTCCAGGCCAAAAACTGACTTCTGCGCATGGGCCACAAAGTTTCAATAGCACTGTACGTGCACACCTGAATGTGGTATTTTGTGGAAGAGCCACACTCAAGGGGCCAAAGAGCTGCATGTGGCTTGAGAGCCCTGGGTTGCCAACCACTGGGTTAGGGGAATTGCTCTCAGCTGTTTGGCAGTAGGTAATAATATGCAAATCTTCAGCCCTGCTGAAGATGTCCATCAGCCCTCTGACGAACTTCTAGCATTTATTATGCTAACTACTGTTCTTAGCCTCCAGCACTCATCAATTCCAGCCTCCACCCTTTTTCCTTTGATTTTATTGTTGAGAACTGGGTCACACGCCCACTTTAAGCAAATCATGATTCATCCTTGGTGCTTTTGTCTGAAGTCATTCTGCCCTGACAAAGTAGGCGTTCTTTTAGCAAAAATATGGGTGAATAGATGACCAGTAAGAAGAGAATGATGACTGGCCCTAAAGTCTTCCATTAGGTTTTACTAAAATCCATGACTCTTTTCTCCAAATTGGAATTCAACTCTAGATTGGTGTTCCTTAAAAATGCAACATTTGTGATGGCATATTATTCTTTAGAGTGGGTATCTCAGCCTCTTTGGCATGAGAAGCTGTAATTATTTGTTTATTTTCATCAGCTACTTTCTTCTGGGCCAGAAAGTATATTGAACTCTGCTGAACTTCAAGGTGGGCACGGGTTCACAACCAAGGACTATCTCAGACAATGGAAAGACTATCATCCTCTACTAGTCTTCATTCTTTGTAAATTTTCCTCCATGGCCAAAGTGACAATGATTTTGTCAAGTAGCCTGGATCCAATAAAAAGGCAATAGAATGACAAAAGTGTTTATCATGAACAAATTAACTAAGCCTTGAATAGATCAAAATATATCTAATTTTTAATGAATTTATCCAATTCAAAATATCCAATATAATAGTGATTATACAATTGTGGGAATTTAGATGACACCCCCAATATTCAGCCCTCTTAGCTCTTCCTCTCTACATATGCTTCACTTATTGAAAAATTTTGTAAACTAAAAAAGGAAAATGAAAGAAATAAAATTATTATTATAGTTTACTATTTAAAAGCTTGTCTCTTCTCTTTTTTATTAGTGTTATGATTCTGGTAATGATGATGACCTATCACTTATTGAGTATGAAGGAACCTATAATTGGCCTTTAATAAATATCTTAAAAATCATATCAACTCTATAAGTATTTTAGACATTTTACAAAGAAACTTAAAATTCAGACCTTAGTTGTCCAGGTCCATCAATAGAGCAGGGATGATAATTCAGAGTTTTCTGATTCCATAATGATTTCTACATCCCCAGGTATGAGCCAACCTCTCTTCCTTCAGTTCTCATTGTCACCCCCAATATGCCCATTCCTTTTTTCAAAATCCATGGTATATTTATTTATTTACTCAAATCCTGTTGTCTCAGGTTTTTAGCAATGTGTTCATTCCCACTCATTGGCTGAGACATTTATGGACAGCCCAGGAAATTACCTATCTAGTTCAGCAGCCTAAGTCTGGAGGCACTCACATCTAGCTCAGCAAGTAAGTGCTAGGAAGAAAAAAAACTCCACAACAAGCAAAGAGATTAACAGGTTAATCCTATGGTTGAGGAGAGTATTTTTTTTTTTTCCTTTCCTTGTTAAGGTAATAGGTGAGGTATGTGCTAAGGGATATTAAGCACCTGAGAACAACTGTAGTGACTGTTCCAGAGTTCACATAAGCCTCTGAAGGTTTCCCATTTCCCCAGGGAATTAGCCAGGAGATCCAGTTTAGATGGAGGAGAAAAGTCAGAAGGACCATCGGGCTTTGCTTAACCAAGGAGAGGAGAATGAACTGGTGAGTCTTCCCTTTTTTTTATTACAGGTTCCTCAAAGTAACTGAGCTGTGGGCAGGGGCTGTTGAAGTAGTGCTGGCTTTAGAACCTGGAGAGGTTTTAATCTGGTAAGGCTCCTTGAGGTCCAGGGCAGTATTTTAGTGAGGGAGCCTAATGGGCTGAGAAAGTGGGTCTTCTAGATGAGGGCACTCTTGCCATGCTAATAGGCATTGGACAGCGTGAAGCCTCTGCTTCAGACATTTTGCAGAGTAATCAGGTGCACTCCCACATGAGGTGTTCCCTCCTCATCTTCTGGGTCTTAGTGCAATTGGACAAACTCAGGCAAAAACTGAAACTATTTTTTTATTATTCTTGTGTGTTTGTATGTATGTATAACTTATGTTCCCTGTGCATTAGATGGAAGTCATGCTAGTTGCCTAGAAGGGTTTTAACCATCAAGTACTGAAGAAGGAATAGAGTGTGGAATGGGATTTAGCCCATATCTTAAAAAAGTTCTTACTTCTGCAATTCTTTTTCCCCCGTTGCCTTTTCCACCAAAAATATATAAATTTTGAAAAATAATCATTGAAAGCTTGGAAACTCCATGTCTATTTGGTGCTGATGGGTTACCTTTATTATTTTATTTGATCTGCAGAATTCAGTGAAGAAATTAATCCTATTTCATGGAAAAGAAATCTGAGACCAGGGAGGTTGAATAACTTGCAAGGTCAAAACCTGCAAGGGAGAGGCTGGGTATCCAGCTCACTCCTTCTGCCTTTACACCCCATATGTTTGTGCTGCAATAGTGTCTCCAGTTAGGTCATGGGAAAGGAGACAAAGAAAGAGGGGAATTTGGCAGAGAAGGTGCCTGGGAGGCAGAAAGGAACCCAGAAGATAGAGTTCATGTATCAGAAGGTCTCCTAGTTCCCTATGAACTCTGTGGGAAATCCATCCATCTACCCTTGTTTGTTAGTCTAAGGAAAAAAAGTGATTTAATCACATGCATTGTTCAGTACAGCTACCCTGGCCACATGTGGGTTTTGAGCACTAGCAAAGTAGCTAGTTTGAAATGAAAGACACTGACTGTAATGTAAAATACACACAGGAGTTTAAAGACTTGGTAAAAAACAAAAACAACTTATAAACTAACTCAATAATTTTTAAATTGGTTACACATTGAAATGATAATTTTTGGATTTGCTGGGTTAGATAATATATATTATGAAAATTAATTTCACGTGCTGTTGTGGTTTTGTTTTGTTCCTGTGGCTGCTAGGAAATGTAAATAACCAATGTGGCTCCATGGGTTTGTCATTGATTTAGACAATGGAGTGGCACTTTGAAATCTTCAGACAAGGAATTCACAGAGTAAAAATCTACTCACCTGTGTTCACTCCAAACAGCTCTGTGCCAGTGCTGATTTTTTTTCAACATGCAGATAAGTGTTCATAAGAGCCTTTGGTTGCTCTTTATTTTTCTCTAATGAGGTGACCTATTTGTAAAATTCATAGCCTAGTATTTTAATTCTTTTAATCACAGAGGCAGCACAGGTATCAAAGCAATAAGTAATAGGCCCAGCATCATAGTTTACTCTTTTGTTGGTGATCAAACACTTCTAGAAACACCCACTAAAAAATTCTATCAGAAATCTCACTACGCTGATGTCTTGTTGTCAGGGCATTTGTCAGCAGGAAGTGGCTGTGGATTTTTTCTTCATAAATCTTACTTGTGAGCTTGGGTACAGAGCACAGGTGCCAGTCCTACTAAGGTGGATCAGAACCCTGGGTGAGTTAGGTAGCCTTGGTGGGAACAGGGGTCACCCAGGTGCATAGGCTAAGGGGAAGCTGCCACCTAGCTCCAGGCACTGCTGTCCTGCAAGTCAACATCCCCGGTGCTGTCAGCTCTTCAGAGTTTGAAAGGGAAGCCAGAAATCGATATGATTGCATGAAATAGCCTTATTATAAATTTTGGAAACAAATTCTTTTTTTTTCTTTTTTGATAATCGGTAGGCCAAACTAAGCCTGGGCATGGTCTACTCCCAGCCTCTGAGGGCTATCAGTCATGGCTTTTACAACCTCTCCTCACTTGTTTTAACTTTCCCAAAGGTTTCCCCATGGCCCACTCTGATTTCTATTTGTGTTAATCATCTCAAGTCCAATCACTTGTGATCATGTGAGAGGATCTGAGGTGAAAAACTACACACTGTTTGGGAAAATAATAAATTCATTCAATCAAACACCCATAAAGAACTTATTTGAGTGGGGAGGGCCTGTGAGATTATTCAAGTGCAGCCTGGAATCACTTTGCTGAGTTCAGCATAGATGTAAACCATTGCACTAGCTTCCAGAGTTGGAGGAGAAAGGGAATGGAAGTTGAATCAGTTGCCAATGGCCAATGTCAATCATGCCTAGTTAATGAAGCCTCCACCAAAACGTAAAAGGCCTGGGCTGGGAGAGCTTTCTGGTTGATGAATATGTGGAGGTGCTGGGAGTTAGCCATGAGGAGAGGGCAGCTCAGTGCCCTTTCCAATCCTTGGCCTATCCATCTCTTCCTGAGTTATATCCTTTTATAATAAACCAGTGTTCTAGTATGTAAAATATTTCTCTGAGTTCAATGAGCTACTCTAGCAAGTTAATCAAAGTCAAGGAGTGGGTTCTGGGAACCTCCAATGTGTAGCCAGTTGGTTAGAAGTATAGGTTGCTACCTGGACTTGCAACTGGTGCCTGGACTTGGGGAGAGGCAGTATTGTAGTACTGATCCCTCAACCTGTGGAATCTGATGCTATCTTCAGGTAGATAGTGTCAGAACTGAGCTGAATTATAGGATGCCCAGCTGGTGTTTGAAAATTGTTTTGTGTTGTGTGGGAAGGCCTTGCCCTCACCACACAAACATACATAGTGGGAATTGGGTCCAGGAACTCACAAGAGTCACCATGCTAGAGAAGTTAGTTCTTATTATCAAATATAGACAAAAGTGAAAGTGATTCAAGACATTTTATCCCACCAAAGGGCACTCCATGGCATGAATGCAGGACAAAGTATAGAAAACTATAATTAACAATGCTTAGTAATTAGTGATAACCATCACAAATTACTACATGTGGCCAAGCCCAAGCAGTAATAGAGGGTGAGGAACAATGTCCACACTAACAGGGTCCATTGATACAGACAGTATTATCTTTGCATTAAATCAGCGGTTCTCAACCTGTGGGTTGCGACCCCTTTGGCGGTCGAAGGACCCTTTCACAGGGGTTGCCTAAGACCATCCTGCATATCAAATATTTACATTATGATTCATAACAGTAGCAACATTACAGTTATGAAATAGCAACGAAAATAATTTTATGGTTGGGTCACAACATGAGGAACTGTATTTAAAGGGCCAGAAGGTTGAGAACCACTGCATTAAAGAAAAGAAACTTGAAACATGGCAGAGTTAGAGATAAGAGAGCTTTAAGAATGCCCTCCTATCTAACACATAAAGGAACACAATTTGGCATGTCCAGATAAAGAAAACAAAGGGTAGATTGTGAATAATGAATAGAAACTTGGTGCTGTTATGGTTGTTTTTAAAAAGAAAGAAGCTAAAACATGATTAATTCTAGTCTCATGAAAGGACATAGAAATATTATCTTTCCTTGGCTCTGATTCAATGGACTGAAATTTGTGGCCTATGTAGAAAAAGGTAACTTATTCTAAGGTTATTGGAACTTCTCACCCATGGAAAAGCCCAACATGTCTTAGCAAAAAACTGACCTTGCCATTCACAGAAGGTAATGGTAATACTGAGAGTTATTTATGTCTTGGTTGAGTAAATTCAATTATAATCTTGTGCTGCTATGAGAATCTTTGGGTAAGTAAAAGTGTTATGAGCTATCATCCAGAATACCCATTCCAAGGATACTACTACTACTGTGCCTGTGCATGGTGGGTACACAACAAATATTTTTAATGGATAAACGCACAAATAGTGAACATAAGGACTAAAGGATTTACAAAAACTAAATAGGACTGTTCACAAGACCAGTCGTGCATAGATTCTACTGCTCCTGATGCAATGAAAATCCAGGAGTAAGGACAGATGGTGACCAAGGGGATGGTTCCATATGACTAAGAGGATCCCCAACAGAGAATTTTGGAAAGAAACCATGTTTAGATGAAGCAGCACCTCATAATTCTTCTTTCCATTTAATCCCTATGACCTAATACCTTAAATATCCACTTTATGACTAAGGAAATTGAGGCTCAGTTAAGTAACATATATAAGATCACATTACATAACATCAGGGGGTGTTCTACTACACTGTTTTCCTCCTGTACAAGTGAAGAAAGATTGTGCTGGCTTGTGTATATGTGGTGTACATATGTGTGTATGCATGTGTGTGTGTGCATGCACACACACACATGCATATGTATATGGTTATGACATCTAATTATTCTTTGAATCAATTTAGTATTTATCTTAAACTCATTTCTCAGTTTCACATATTACAAAGTTGAGTAGTTTTCTTTTTGGCCTGTATTAGACTTCAACTTGGACAATTTGTGCTCTGTGGTAAAAGCAAAAATTCCATTTAAGCCATTTAAGGATCAACCACTTTTAGAAATACAACTTATGGTTTTGGCAAATAACATTGAGTTCTGAACATTGCCTGTGGTCAAATCAATTCACAATGGTTTGAAATTTTGTTGAACTGTATATTACTCAAGCTAATATTAACTCAACACATACTATGTGCTCAAAGTGTTTCAGGAACTGAACTGCATATATTATCTTGTTAGTTTCTCACAACAATCCTAGGAGATAGTTGTTGTTATTTTCATTTATGGAGGAGGAAATTGAGTCATCAGGAGGAGTAAAGTGGATTGCCCAAGGTCGTTTTTGTGGCTACACGGTAGAATATTTGAACTTGTTTTTTTCATGCCATATGCCCAGCTTTTAACTGCTATACCAGACTACTTCTGTTGCATTTTACAATCAACCACATTTCTCACAGGAGAAATCTAAAGTTTAGGGAATTTAAATCATTTATTGAGGTCACATTAATTAGTAAGTGATGGAGCAAGAAACAGAAGTGCTGACTTCTAAAAGGCAATGGGGTTGGGGTGCAAAGAACAGAGGCTCTGCTGATAGGCTGCCACAGGGCTCTAATTTGTCAAAAGTCATGTGTGTATTTTATTGTTGCTCCTAATGCCTCTGCTTCTTCCGCACTCTGGGCTTAGAAAAGGTCATTAGGACTGTGGTACCTCTCCTGGGATCTGGAATACAGAGTTCTAGTGGGAAACAAAAAATAGGCGAACATCACTTCTTAGAGAGAATACAGTTCAAGTCTCCTTGAAGAAAGGCACACCTGTGTACTATTCAACTCAACTCATAGGTGGCGGCAGATCTGGGTTTTTCTGGAACACAGCCTGTTTCCATTACCAACCTTGACTCTATATTTCACAGCCACCATTTTCCTCCTTTGACCGACCTATTATTAAACCACATGCTGACATTGACTGAGAGCTTGCTTTATGCTCAACACCTGTCCCTCATTTAATCCTCACCACTGTTCTTCCAAGTGTATGTTATTAAAATTCCCTAAGTACAGAAATGGAAGCGGAGACTTAGAGAAGTTAAATCCGGAGGTCACATAGGTCATAGGTGACAAAACTCACTTTACTACAAGAAACCATGTAAATAATGTGTTTGAGATTTTGATCCTCTGTCCCCAGTATCCTTACATTTACAAGACTTCTGGATTCTACTTACCTTCCTCTGTTATGGTATAAATATTGCTCCTGGCTTCCTCCTCTACTCTGCATTTCTTAGTGGATTTTACTAGGAGTGTATAAATATTTAGGACAAATCTCAGGGACTCTTACTACATCAGAAGACTAATCATTTAGAACAATTAACTTATACTTGAGATTAACTAGTCAAAGTGGAAACACACAAACATGGCCAGTCCTTTAAGAGTATTTGGTTAAAAGAATGGCAGATAAAATAGTGATTCTTTTAGACAAAACCTCAAGTCCCATATCCAGCACTATAACTTTTGGGAAGCCTGAGAAATGGTCTAGAAAGAAATTTTACCAAGGATTATGAGGTCAGTTTATTACAGAAGCAAAAACATTGCTTCTGTTCACTTTGCTCAATGAGCTATACATATCTGAATATTATGCTGACATTTACAAGTTCTTATTTATTTACTTACTTTTACATGCTTAATTTTTTAACAGACGGAAAGAAATCTGACATTTTGATTGAGGTGTTCAGCCATAAGCAGAGTCATTATCAGAAACCTCTTCCTCATCTCAGTGATTTTACCTCTGCTTTAAGGGAAGTCAGTTCTTCCCAATCATCCACACCAGGAAGCATCTACAGTCTCCCCAGGTCACCAAACCCCCCACTTCCCATAGAAGTCACTTCTCTGCCTCTCACTTTCTTTATTCATTTCTAATATTATGCTGCCGTTTTTTCTTTCTCAATCTAATATTATTAAAATAGTTAAAATATCTTCTACCTGCTTGGAACAGTGTCTAATAAACAAATTTATTCCACTTTTCTAAAACATTTTAATATATCAATACAGTGGGTGTATTTATATAAATTTATAAAAATAGCCTGGCCAATGTGGCTCAGTGGTTGAGCATGGGCCCATGAACCAGGAGGTCATGGTTGGATTCCTGGTCAGGGCACATACCTGGGTTGAGGGCTCCACCCCTGATGGGGGGTGTGCAGGAGGCACCCAATGATTCTCTTTCATCATTGATGTTTCTATCTCTCCATCTTCCTTCTTCTCTGAAATCAATAAAAACGTTAAAAAAAAGTTCATTTATCTTAATAACTTTCATCAGTTTTGCTAAATTTGAACTGATCTAAGTAGAATTGTGCATTGCTTTATGATACTTCATTTACTAAATATAATATCTGAAATGTTGTGTTTGTCAGAAGTTAATTCTTTTTTATTGTTTTGTAGTGTTCCATTGTATGTAAACACAACATTTATTTATCTCTCTTCTGTTAATGTATTTTTAGATGTTTGAAGTTTGGGGCCCTATTGTCAATTTTTATTTTCATTCAGTTCAAACTACTTCCTAATGTTTGTTGTAATTTTTTATTTGACTCACTTGTGTTCAGAAATACGTTTCTTCGTTTCCAAACATTTGAAAATTTTAAAGTTATCATTCTGTTAATTTCTAATTTAATTATAATTCCATCATTACATAATGCAGTCAATTTAGGTAAATACATATGTGTACTTGAAAATAATTTGAATCATGCAGTTTGGGGCTGTGATTTTCTGTATTTGTTAACTAGGACAATTTAGTTAATGAGGTTGTTCAAACTTCCGGTAGTCTTACTGATTTTGTTTTCTTTTTGTCTACTTGTCTTATCAGTTATTGAGAAATGATGAGAATGGATTTAATTCATATCAATTTTACTTTATAAATTTGGAAATTATGTTTATAGGTGCACAAAAATTTAGGATTATTGTCTTCCTGTTGATCATTTAGCTTATGAAATGTCCCTTTTCCCATAATATTTCTTTCCCTAAAGTCAATTTTATCTGATATGAATATAGCTGTACCAATTTTCTTTTGATAGTCTTTGCATGGCACATTTCCCCTTTTTTCCTCCTTTTACACTATCTGCTTCTTTTAAATAATTCATTTCTGCTTCTTTATATTTAAAATATGTCTCTTGTAAACAGCACATAGTGGTTCTTCTTTTATTATTTTAGCCTGACAATCTTTGCTTTCAATCATACAATTAAAGTCATTTACATTTAATGTAATTACTGATATAATTGAGTTAAAGTTCATAATATTGTTCTTTGTTTTCCATCTATTCAACCTGTTCTTTGTTATTTTCTTCACTTAACATTATATCACAGAATGTCCCATGTGTTTACCTTGACTTTATGCATTTTGTTTTTAATGGCTCCTCAAAAGTCCATTGTTTTGATGTTTCACATCTTACTGCATCATTAGTTATCATTTTGTTCTTTCAATAACTTTTGTTGTTACAGATAATTCTGCACCAAACATCTTTATATACACAAATTTCTACTTCATGCATATTTTCTTAAGGTGTACTTTTTAGGGTGTGTTTTCTTAGGGTATGGAATCACAGGTTCAAGGAATAGAAACATCCTTATAATTCTTGATACAATTTGATATAATTCTTGTCACCTTGCTTTTCCTAAATAATTATTCTAATTTATAAGCTTATTAGCAGTATGTAGCTGTAGTGGTTTCATTGCAGCCTTGCCAGCATTATGAGTTCCTTTTTTAAAATAAAAAGTTGTTGTATAAAAAAGAATGGAAAGGAATCAGAATTGTGATTACCAATGTCATTGATGTGGGTACATAAACAGAAAGGGGAAAAGTCATTTACAAATGTCATTTTTACTATAAGCTGGACTAAAATTTTTAACTCTTCTACATCTATTTTGCACACACTTGGGGGCTTTGGCAATAAACCCCTCTATATCACTTAGTAAAATAAGTGAAACCTTTAAGCTGTCTTTTGAAAGTTTTTCATGTCCACAAATAATCTCTTAATTTATATCTTCCTACTGGTACAGTTATTAATACTTCCAATTCTTTATGACATAATATGTGAACTGGCACATACATTTTATTTGATAAAACTCATAAAACTATAAATAAGTAAATTCACAAATAAAACCAAAACAGGTTTATAGAATCAGAAGGAAGTTTAGGGAGAAAGGAGACCAACTGAAAATATGCTTAAAAGCAGATTGAACATATGCTTCTAAGTAACATTTAAACCTTAGTGTGAATAATCTCAAAATACAGTGGCTGCATCACTAAATTTAATGAAGATATTTCCTCAGGTGGGTGATAGTGCTGAGGAACAGTGGAAAGGAACTCAAAATTGTAATTACTTTGCAGAGCACTTGAGGAGACATTATCTCATTTGAGCATAAGTACCCTGTAAGGCACATATTTCTACTTTTTTTTTTTTGTATAGGAGTAAATTGGGATTCCCTAGAGGTGAAAGGATTTACCCAAGTTCACATAACTGATAACTAGCAGGCAGGTGACTTAAGTGTACATTTTTGTTTCTTAAGCCTGTGACCTCTCCACTATGTTTAAGGATTGCTTTCAACGCTTGTTATTAAAATCTTCATCTACCACAGAGTTATTAGAAAAGCTTAATGAAAATAACCATATTGAAGATGAAAACTTTTCCAAAGAATACAGCCAAGAGATTTATTATAACATAATCTAAACTGGTATAAAATTCAGAAGATCCTATTATTTGAAAGTGCTTCAGAAACTCAGTGAAAACTTACTTCCTTGACATTACAGCTCTATGATCTGGACATAGGAGTTCAGAGTCATAGAAAAATACACACACAAATAATAGCAGAACCTAAAATCATAGTATAGCAACAATGTCATTCATAATCAGCATCCCTCAGGCTCTTCCAAATACACTAAAAATCTAGGCTGCTTTATTGGAAAAATTTGACAGGTAATATTGTATAAATTTAAGGTAGCATGTTTCTTTAATCCTATATAATAAAAGCCTAATATGCTAAGTGTCCAGTCGTCCAGTCGTCTGTTCAACCAATCAAAGTGTAACACGTTAATGATGTGCTAAGGCCGCTCAACTGCTCACTATGACGTGCACTGATCACCAGGGGGCAGATGCTCCAAACAGTAGGCTAGCTGGCTGCTGGGGTCTGGCCAATCAGGACTGAGCAAGACCGGCCAGACACACCCTGGAGCCCTCCCGCCATAACCTCCCTGGCTGGCCACCTCCCACATCCCTCCCCAGCCCCGATTGTGCACCGGTGGGGTCCCTCGGCCTGGCCTGCACCCTCTTGCAATCCGGGACCCCTCAGGGGATGTCGGAGAACTGGTTTCGTTTTGACGCAATCCCACAGGCCAGGCCGAGGGATTTGTGCACCGGGCCTCTAGTATACTTATATACTGTAGTATGGTTGCTGATGTAATATTTATCACATTACATACTTATAGTACAATATTATTGTCTATGTTCATTAAATCTCTATGGCTATTGTTGTACTCATTATAGATTTGTACCTTTAGACACCATCACTCTTATTCCCCACCCATCAATCCCCTGGTTCCCACCATTTTATTGTCTGAAAAATCTAGTTTTAGAAATAAAATTTAAAAAACTATACAGTACTGTGAATCTTCATTGTAGAAGATGGAAACTATAAATTGGCTTTAAACAAACAAATATATTATTTTGGGCTACTTGTTTTCCCCTAAAATTGCATCTTAAGTCTTTATTCAATTTATAAACAAATATTAACTAACCTATTACTAAAAGTAGAACTATTTCATCAAGTTACTCTTTGAGTGAATACCTTTAAGCTGTCTTTTGAAAGTCTTTCATGTCACAAATAATCTCTTAATTTATATCATCCTACTGGTTCAGAAAGTAGTAGAGTTAATACTTTCAATTCTTTTCAATCCTGTTATCATTAAACAAAGCTGAATTTGAATGAATTTGAATAAGTGTGGATCATATTCTGTCATTATTTTATCATCTTCCTCTAGTAAATTAATACTTTTTAAAAAACTTATACTTAAAGAAAATAGAACTGGTAGAGAGCATGAAGTATTTTATAAAATTATGTGGTGACTCTTAAGAGTATGTATGTAGAACCAAATAATTCTGACCCTTCCTTGCTTTTCCTGTCTAATGTCTTAGTTCCATATGCCAGGGTAGTAAAATGAGCCCCCCCCCCCTTTTTTTACTCTATCAGCTGACAGCTGTAAGCAATCAATCTAATTCAACCAGCCAAAGCCAGATTTCTCTCCCCATCAACACCCCCACATCTAAAGTCTGTTTCTAGGAACAAAATGATATGTTTATGTGAAAAAATAAAGATAGAGTGATCTTTTATTTCTCTGCAGGAGGTGTTTGGTTACCAGACCCAGAGTCTTCGCAGAGCCGTCTGCCTTACAGCATCGGTGCTGACGTGTGGGGTCCTTATGCTGGTGTTGTACTGGAGGCCCCAGTGGAGAGTGTGGGCCACTTGTATCCCGTGCCCCTTGCAAGAAGCAGATACTGTTCTGCTAAGGACAACTGTGAGTACCCTATTGTGTTGCATTTGTGGCACAACCAATGACTGGCTAGCACTTCAGGGGGGAGAGCTTTCTTCATTTAAAGAATTTTCCTGTCCCAAAATAGGAGATGGCAAAACCACCTTTGCAGTCTCTTTGACATCTCTTATTTTAACTCAGGAATGAAGGCCATTTCTTGCATGTCAGACTGGGGAAATTTCTACCATGTCAGGATAGTTGGCAATGCTCTTAGCAATTACATGAACAGTGGCTGCCAGTGTTACAGCTCTTAGAAACATAACAAGGGAATGATCGTTCAATCTTTCAAAAGTATGTATTCTGAGGGAAACTAGACATTTAAACATGTAGATGTGATTTTGAGGTAGCCAGAAACTATTTTCTAAATAGAAAGTTTTCTTGAAACGTCTATTTTTCTCTTTATTCTCCAGCACAGTGGTTCTCAAATTTTAGTGCAAGTCAGAATCACCTGGAGGGCTCTTTAAAACACAGACTGTTGGCCTTAACACCAGAAGTTCTGATTCAGTAGGTTTTGGGTGCGACTGAAAATTTGCATTTCTAGCAACTTCCAAGATAATGTTGATGCTCTTGTCTGTGGTCCAAACTTTGAGAAACACTGGTCTGGACTTGGCAGGGATTTGGTTTATTGAGTGCCTTACTGAATAACAGTTGAGAATTTCACAGGCTGGATTGTCATATCTAGGATGAATTTCAAAGATATATCAGGAAGAAAGTGATCTGCCTCTACTTATCCACACTGAAGTTTCCTATAAGCAAGAACCCGGAAGAGCCCCTTGTAGCTGACCACCACTCTGTCATAAACCATGCCATATTGAAACCAGAATTAAAAGTAAGTGATTTTAAGACTGCATTGTTATGGCAAGTTTTTGCCAAAAGAAGTAATGTAAGTGTTTATTAGATGAAGGTTTGAATACCCCATGGCTGGATTGGGAATCATACCTATCTATTAACAAAAGGTAGGTCTGTGTGAGGACCTTCATTAAACAAGCTTTCCCTTCCCTGATAAGCTTGACTTTGTGAATGACATATTTCCTATCACATTTGTCATTGCAGCTACGATTTATCCAAGTGCAGAAGATTAGGTATGTTTGGGACAACTTGGAGAAGAGATTTCAGAAAGTGGGGTAAGTCTGAAAGTGGTTCTGCATCAGGATATAAGGGAAGAACACTGATTTGTTGCATGCCATGAACTGAAGTGTGGTTCCTGTCCTGACCGCATCCTAGGTTGCTGGAAGACAGCCACTCCTGCTATGACATCCATCATATGTTCGGCCTGGGTCTGACCCATGAAGAGCGGGAGGTCAGGTAAGGTTTGCAGTACCCCCTGAGAGAATGCTGCCAGCAAAAAGTGTAATATCAAATGACGTGTGCTCAGTGAATTGTTGGCATAATGCTTCATCAACTTCATATAATCCAAGCTCATTTGCTGGTATCAGAAGAGATAGTCTAAATTGTTCACATCATGGGCAAACTTATTAAAAAGAAAAGACTAAAAGAACCATGCAATCCAATAACATTTGGTCCTTTCTTTCAGGATTGTACAATAGTTTTCTCTGTGTTGTCTTTTTAATTTTTTTCTCAAAAACGTTTTGAGTCATTTCATAAACATCAGCTTCTTAATCCTCCCATCCTCAGAGAGACAAAGACAGTATTATGATCACATTTTACTTTAAAGAACAGCCCTTGGAGATGAGGATTTTGTTTGTCCAGTTGGTTGTGTCATTCACTACTGTATTTGCAGCACCTGGGACAGTGTCTGATTCATGATAGGAGCTCAACAGATATTTGTGGAATGAATGAATGAATGAATACATGAATGCATTCATGGATCTATTAAAAAAAATGCCTCTAATATGCCAGGCAGTTTGCAAGACACTAGGGATGTCAAAACAAATAAGACTTAGTCATCATCCCAGGGACATTTAATGACTAGAGAAAAAGAATAGTTGTACAATTGTGAGAATGATATCTCTAGTAGCACATAGGTTAAGAATAATGGTAGTAGCATAGGAAATGCTTATGCTATGCATTAACTCACTGTGCTCTAGAATCCTCACTTTACTCATCTATAAACCGAAGTGGAAAATCCTGGTGAATCTGCAAGAAAACCACTACAAGCCTTCCCCAAAATTTTAATAAGCAGCTTCATTTCTTGCCCAATTTTAGAGACATTATCTGCCTGACCACCTTTGTGGTCAGGCAGAAACACTAATTCTAAAGCTAAGAAGACAGTTGGTGCTTAAAATACAGGTCCTTGAACTCCACTCCCACAATTCTGATTTAGTAGGTAGAAGTAGTGATAAGAGAAGAAACTGCTTACTTATCAGGCACCCTCATAATTCTTATGCACCCCAAGTCTGAGAATTGCTCATCTATTGTTTGTAAGTTTTCTCTTTGATTGAACACTATGAAAAAATGAAGCAAGCATCTAGACTATGACAATATTGCAAAATGCCTTTGAAATGGTATCATTACATGAGATTTCAGATGCAAATGCTTAATATATTGAGTACAAAAAGTTTTCAAACTCATTAAAACATATTGATTTAATAGCATTAAGCACAAGACTTTAAAAGATTGATCTAGGGCATTTAGGAAATCTAGTTGATAAATGTAGATATATTGTAGAGAAAACCATTTCTGCAGGAAAGATTTCCATCAGTGCAGCCACCTCACATGTCCCTATTTATCAAGCCCAGGCTTTGATAAACATCATACATAATTAAATTTAAATCTGCTCCACACAATAAAGAACTTGACAATCTAATAAACAAGACAGAGTACAGTTTTCCAAATACAAAGAATTGAGGAGATAATCTACTTATAAACATATAGGCACATTTTATTTTATGGGCTTATCTCTTTGGAGGGTAATGACAATAAATAGAATATGGAACATTTTATCCCTATTTTCCCCTCATTTTTTTTGGTGTAAAACTAACCTTTTAAAAAATAAATCTGACTGGCTGAGTGATATCAATTTCCTTGGGCTTACTTGCATGAAAAGTAAGGGCATGATATGAGAAATAAAGGAAGGGAAATACCCAAAAATCTTGGATGATGAAAATCCACAGTCTAAATTTAGTCTCTTATTTAGCCTTCCAAGTAGCCAAGAAAGGAGAGAAAATACACAGATTTACATAGTTCTCACTTTTAAGTAGCAAAAAATAAATCAGGGCATGAAAAGAGATACCTTTACCATGGAGAGAATTTGTCAAAGGGCATCAGAATGAAAGCAAGATTATTTCAGGAGGTTTCATGCTCCTAGCTTCACTCATTCATGAACTCAATGCAAGTTTTCTTCTTGGAATTGGTCCTCAACAGGTTCATGGACACTTGAGTTAATTCTCTTATCTCATGGAAACAGGGCTCTATGGGAAGAACAACTCTACTCACTTCCCATCCATTTCATAGTCTTCCTATTAGGACAGTTTTTAAATTGAGCATCTCTTCATTTTCTCTTTACTCAGCCCATGCCTCCTCTTGCCTCCTTTGTTTAATCTCCTAAAATGACAAGGGGAACTTTCTGGCAGTGGAGATAGCAGACACCTCCTAATGGCATTAGCTCCAAACAATTTACCTTCTTGGTAACCCAGCTCTCTGAAGGACAAAAAAGCTTTGATGGGTAGAGTTTGTCAATTTCTGTAATGGAACTACTCTCCCCATGGCTGATTTCCATCCAATGGTGTGACATCTCTGAATGTGGAGTGGAAAAGAGATGCTTACCTTAGGCTCAGTGGTTCTGCAGGGCCAAACTTAATTTTCAACATTTGTCACACCATTGAGCAAAAAGGCATGCCTGTTAGTACCAGAGGAAAGCAATTCTATTAATGCTCAGCCCCAAGCTGGTGGAAGCTTTCCAGGAGAAGAGAGATTATTGAAACAGAGAGAAAGAAGAATCAAGAGGGAGGCAGGAGAGAGAAAGGGATTAGGGTTGCTTTGAGACCCTACTCTTTTACTCCTCAGGTCTTGTGGGTAGTAAAAGTCAGAACAGAAATCATGCTTTTATACCATGACTTTTATCCCCTTCACAAGCTCTGTTCCTAGAAAACATTCCAATTATAGACACTCATGCTTAGGAAGGAAGTGTTGGTTGGAGTAGAGGAGAGAAGCAATGTTTAACATTTAGTTAGAAGTTAATAAAGTACTTAAAATATTATAGTTTTCATAGGGTATTTAGTACAAATTGAATGAGCCACTGAGATCCACATTCTCTTTTAGATAAATTGTATTTGTCACATCCTTGGTTCTATGGGTATGAGTCCATTCAAGATATAAAATCATTTAACCTCAATGCCTTGTTCAGAGCAAAGGACTATGGTGACACCAGTAAGCCTAAGGCTTGGGTCACCCTGGGGAGATCCTGCCTGGGTTTTCTCAGCCCCCACCTCCACCCCTTGCCCTCCTGGTCTTCTGCTTTCCAGACCCTCATGCGTGGGAATTTTTAAAAACTCTATAAATCTGCTTCCTAAAAAACTCCAGAGTTCACAGAGTGTGTGATGGCATGGCATTAACTGATTGGAAAACTACAAGTCTCCCATTCTATTGGTGGCTTATCAAAATGGAAGCAGAGCAGTCATATGTAGCTTGAAAAAAGCTCACCAATAATTCTAACACAGTCCTTCTCTGGTCAAGACCACTCTAGTCTTCACCAAATGGAGCCTAAAGCATCTAACACACAACATATTCTCAGCAATTATCATATAATAAAAGGCTAATATGCAAATCAACTGAACAACCAATTGTTATGACACACACTGACCACCAGGTGGCAGATGCTCAATGCAGGAGCTGCCCCTGGTGGTCAGTGTGCTTCCACAGGGGGAGCTCCACTCAGCCAGAAGCCAGGCTCACGGCTGGCGAGCATAGTGGTGATGGCAGGAGCCTCTCCCACCTCTGCAGCAGTGCTAAGGATGTTCGACTGACGGACATCCCCTGAGGGCTCCCAGATTGCGAGAGGGTGCAGCCCAGGCTGCTCCTGAGTGCATGAATTTCTTGCACCAGGCCTCTAGTTTGGTTAATAAATTGATAAATGAATGAATGGATGTACGCATGATCAAATTAAAAAAAACACAGACCATCTCCAAAAGAAATGATTTCTATTTATTTACATTTGATTTTCATAAATAAATACATTCTAGTAGATTTACTAATATCTTATGATTGTAGGAAGTCTAGCTTACAGCTGGTACAGAAAATCTCTCCATAACTTCCCTGTTAAAAATTCTTCAATCTCTTTTGGAGAGGGATCTTCTATCCCCAAACCAACTATTCCTATAATGACTAGTTCTGAATATTAGGCAAGTCTACTTAGTTGCATTCAGCCTATTTAGTATTGCAAGGCCACCTGGAATAATTCTCTGGCCTCTTTTCCCTGCCAGCTCATCAGATTTTAAAGTCAGGGCATATAATCTGCTTTGTTCCTTGGAATTTTCCTCGGGGGACCCAGCTTCAAGCCTCATGTTCCTTTGCTCAGCCATTGGTCATTGTCCCTGAAAGTTCTGTTTGGCTTGTGCTGAGACTGAGATGAGCACACAATCCCTAAACACACAATATTTTGGGCAAGAGATACTGGAAAAGATGAAGCAGCAAGGGGCATTCCAACAAGGCCCAGATAAGCCCTAAAGAGGATAATCTTCAGCAAATTTAATCCTCTGGATCTCAGTCCTCATGGTTGCTAAGCTTCTCTCTCTTACTAGTAACATCAGAGACCATCTCACCACATAGGGAAAGAGGAAGTGCATCGGGCTCTGGGCCTGTTCCTCTCTGAATTGACTTTCCCCAGCCTGTGTGCTGCTGTAGTTCTGCAAACTGGTTTTTTAACCCTACTAGGGGAGGGAGAGTATTCTAGACATGGGTCACAGAGGTCCTCACTGATTAAGTCCAACATTTACAGAACATTTTCTGTGTCAGACCCTGCTCCTAGATGCTAGAAAAACAGAGTTGAAAAAGCTCTATCCATGCCATTAAAGAGTGTTTAGGAAATTTAAGGGAAAGGCGTGTAACTATATGTAACAACAATTCAAGGAAGTAGATGCTATTATTAAGAAAAAAAGGCTTGTTTGGAGTAGGGAAGACTTCAATTGGTCATGTCCTAGGCACTTATGCTAAATGCTTTGTATTTATTTCACCTGTAATTGATAGCAATTTTATTAGGCCTGTATTATCAAACCCATTTCACCCATAGGGAATCAAGGCTCACCTCTCGTTCACCTAGTCATTCATTCAACAAAACATTCTTGAATGCAGAGTATGTATTCCACCCTATTGTGTGCATTCAGGATCAGTCAGTGTCCTCTAGAAGCTATATTGCAGTGGATATACAGTCTATAGTTTGCATACTTATTAATATGTAAAAAAAATAAGACGTAATTTTAGATTATCAAATGCACTTTAAAGAAAAATGAGACAGGTTGAGGAGATATAGAGAATCTGACTGGGGGTTGGGGTAGCTGTTTTAACAAGAATTATTAGGGAAGGCTCCAATAAGGAGGTGTTATCTGAACAGAAACCTGAATGAAATGAGAAAGTGAGCCATGCAAAGATGCGGAGAAAACTCATTTCATGTGCAGGAAGCAAGTACAAAGGCTTAGCTGGATTCAAACCCAGGTCTGTTATATCTCAAAATTTTCAACCACTAGGCTCTATTGCCAGATTTGGCTCTCAAAGGCTGGGAAGGCTTTTACAAAGTGAAGAATGTGGAGAAGGCATTCTAAGCAGAGAGAAGACCAAGTTCAGCATCCCGAGGAGCTCTGATCCTTGGGCTAAAACAGGTTATTCCCATGAATCCTGGGGAAAAAATATCCTTAGCACGAAAATGACTTCAGTCTCTTTCCAGTGTGAGGTTCAGGGACTTGTGAAGTCGAACAGCAGCACATGCAGTTCTACCTCTCTGCTTCCCAACATCTCTGAACCTCAGTGTTTTCATGGCACGGAGCCAGAAGGCCTTGGATTGAGTCCTCTCTGACCATTGCAAGTAATAATTTTACTTGGAGCAACAAGGCTTACAAGTCAGACAAACCTGGGCTTACTTCCTCTTAGACTTCAGTGGTTCTCAACCTTCTGGCCCTTTAAATACAGTTCCTCATGTTGTGATCCAACCATAACATTATTTTCGTTGCTACTTCATAACTGTAATGTTGCTACTGTTATGAATCGTAATGTAAATATCTGCTATGGAGGATGGTCTTAGGCGACCCCTGTGAAAGGGTCGTTTGACCACCAAAGGGGTCGCAACCCACAGGTTGAGAACCGCTGCTTTAGACCAAAGATCCGCTCTGCAGATTTTGACCCCTGGTCCTTTCTGAGGCAGAGTGAGAAGTGGAGTCACAGAGACCATGCTGTGAAGCGAAGCATGGCTCTGCTTCTTTCTAACTCTGATAGTCTGGAAAAACTATTTAGTTTTTCTGAACTTCATTTATCTTTAAATAAAGATGATAATCTAAAATCTCATGGGATAATGTGGTGATTAAAGGAGTAATGTTGCCGAAACCGGTTTGGCTCAGTGGATAGAGCGTCTGCCTGCGGACTGAAAGGTCCCAGGTTCGATTCCGGTCAAGGGCATGTACCTGGGTTGCGGGCACATCCCCAGTAGGAGATGTACAGGAGGCAGCTGATCGATGTTTCTCTCTCATTGATGTTTCTAGCTCTCTATCTCTCTCCCTTCCTCTCTGTAATAAATCAATAAAATATATTTAAAAAATAAAAAAGGAGGTAATGTATAAAAGGCTAACTGCGGCCCTAACCGGTTTGTCTCAGTGGATAGAGCATCGGCCTGTGGACTGAAGGTCCCACGTTCGATTCCAGTCAAGGGCATCTAGCTTGGTTGTGGGCACATCCCCAGTAGGAGGTGTGCAAGAGGCAGCTGATTGATGTTTCTAACTCTCTATCCTTCTCCCTTCCTCTCTGTAATAAATCAATAAAATATACTTAAAAAAGGCTAACTGCGGTTTCTGAACTGTCATCTCTGCTCAAAAGTCACACTGCCATTATTTATGTTATATTTATGCACCTTTGACAAAACATGCACTCTCCATGGTTTCTCCCTTTGGAAAAAATGGGGATATTAGTCCTTTCCTCTGGACTATTGTGAGGATCAAATGGGAGAATCTTTTGTAAGAGCTTTATAAATTATAAAATGCTGTACAAACATGAGGGCTTCTTATTATAATGTACATATGTTTGGATTTGCAAGATGTTAGTCATGAAGACCATATATGATCTTGGTTTGTGGCTCATTCATTCATGTATTTTTTGAGTTCATACACTCAGGGTCTGTGCTAGGTGCTGGAGAGAACAAGGTAAGACAGACATGATCCCTAACATCAAGAGTAATCTAGAATGCCTGCACATTCCAGGAACATCTTCATGTCTGTGGTGTTTTTGTGTGTGTGGGTTTGTTTTGTTTATTTGTGTGTGTGTGTGTGTGTGTGTGTGTGTGTGTGTGTGTTTAGCTGCTTTTATAATCAATTTATTTTAAAAATCAACTCAAAATAACTTTATAATTTCATTTGGCTCTTGACCTTTACTGTACCTAAGATATTTTTTAACCCAGGAAAACAGCTTTGCTCATCATGCATTGACTTTCATTTTAAAAATACACTAGTATTTTAGGATTTACATATTCATTTGTAATTGAAAGCACAAGATCCCCCAAAAAAGATAGCGAAGTGACTTCTGCTCAGTTTGGCCTGTATTCACTTATTCATGAGTTTGGAAGTATGACGCTAATCAATGACCAATCTCCTACAGGAGACTCGTGTGTGGGCCCAATGCCATTGAGGTGGAAATTCAACCCATATGGAAGCTGCTTATTAAACAGGTAAATATCTTTTGCTTTCTTTTTGGAAAAACAAACAAAAGAACTCTCATCCTTTACTTTTTTTTTGACATATAGATGTGAATGTTTTTGAAGGAGTTGGTTCACAATTGTAGGGGCTTGCAAACCTGAAATTTGTAGGGCAGAAGGCAGTCCAGAAGTTGAGAGAAGAGTTGATGTTGCTGTCTTGCCTTTGAAATGTGTAGGGCAACTGGTAGGCTGGAAATTCAGGAGGATTTCTATATTGCAATCTTAAGGCAGAATTCCTTCTCCTCTGGAAAATCTGTTTTTGCTCTTAAGGTTTTCAACCCATGTTATCAAGGGCAATCTCATATACTTAAAGTCAACTGATTGTAAAGGTTAATCACATCTGCAAAATACCTTCACAGCAACATCTGGTCTAAGGTCTGACCAAACTGAGCACTACATCTTAGCCAAGTTTACACATAAAATGAACTATCACAATAAACCTTTTCTTTTTCTTTTTTTAGAAAACACCTTATTTTGGCTGTCTTGCCAAACATTCAACTCTCTCTTCTTATCCCATCCTTTACTTTTTATTTTCTACTACTCAGGGGAATCTTAAGCAACACACAGGTATTTTGATGTGAACAAAATCTATTTTCATGCAAATTCTCTTTGTTATTACTCCATTGCCTTTAGTCCATGCCTTTCTTACCTATTGAGGTTTCCTATTTTAAAAAATATTTTTAAAAATATATATTGTTGTTCCAGGATTTCTAATTGGTCCCTTTCAATAATCACTTGTTTTAAATTCAAATCTATTTTAAGACATCTCTTCCCAGTCTGAGGGAAGAGTCCTGTTTCATAATCTCCTGTTTGTTTTTCTTAACATTTTTATAGTGATTACAGTGGGGGGAGGGGCAATGCTTAGATTGCTATGATGTTTTTGAGGATTTTAGACATACTATTTTGGTCTTTTTAAAAAATATTGCTCTGCTGTTTCCATTTTCTGAGAATGACTTCCTCCTTTGTAGGCAGATTTTTGTTTGTTTGTTTTTTAGAGTATTTTCTTTGTGTGCTTTGAAGTTATTTTATATTTTTGGTAAACTCACCTCAAGTGGGATTTCCCCTCCTCCTTCATTTTTGTCTGTCTTCCTGTACTCACTCTCCCTCTTTAGTGGCTCTTACTGGTCCCCTCAGGTCCCCAGTTCAGAAATAGGGCCTATACAGGAGGTTTGGGTCTGCGCGCTGTGAGGTGCAGGTGCTGAGCCAGGTTGGGGCTTGGGCAAGTGCACAATTGCACCATGATCTCTGTTCTGTCCTACTTCTCTTTCCGCTGGTGAACCACTGCTTGTTATGACTTTTCTCAACCTCTGCTCTTGGGCAGGGGAACCCCATTGCTACCCATGTTTTGCTCTGCAAGCTTGGGTTTTGTCCCCTGCCACGTATGGGGCACTTTCTGTTTAGACCCAGTACAACTGAGCTTCTGTCTATTCCTCTTCTGTCCTTGTCTGGAACTCAGTAGGCTGATTACGTTAGTCCTCACTCAGTTGCATGTTTCTAGTCTATTTCTAATCCACCACAATGGTAATTTTATTTTATTTTTCATCATGGTCATATCTTTTATAAAATAAATTTTTATTAGACTCTTTACCTTAGGTTCACATCAAAATGGAGTGGAAAGGACAGAGATTTCCCACTTACCCCCTGTCCCCACGCATACACAGACTCTGCCATTCTGGAAAAGCGGGCTGCTTCTTAAACTTCTTATTCAAGTACATTTTCAAATTGCCAAATACTCTCCCAGGTGTCAATTGATCTATTTTGAAAGAAGTGCTAGTATTTTTCTGGCACCTACTTACCAGGCCTTTAATAGAAAAAAAGCAAGTAAAACTGTTTTTCTCACATTTGGTTTCAAAACAATATTGAATAAGAGAACTACATCAATTATGATGGTATTTAACAAGAAGTATTTAACAAATTTTCTACTGAGTTTATAAACTGGAAATCATATTATCATTAATGCATAATCTACAATTAAGACATTTTATGCCAAGCAACCAGAAAGCTATAATTTGTAAACAAAAAAAGTCATTGTGCAATAGAAATAATACCATAAAGGAACAAAACCATTAAGGGACAAAAGCTTTTTTAATGTACAAAATATACCTAAGGGTTTAAGAAACTCTTAAGGTACAGCCTATTCACTTCTTAACCAGATATCAGTTCATTTTTAGGACTAAAGTAGAAGTGTAATTAACATATTAGAGAACTATAGAAAATAGAGGTAAGAAAGAATCGCGCTGGTCTTAGATATTTCATCTAATTTATAATCATCATAAAGAGTGCTTCACCAAGAAAAGAATCCTTGCTTTGCTCAGATGGGCTCTTTAATTCTCACTACTTGTGTGTGTCACCTGACCATCTCTAGCACTGCCCCCTCAAGTTGTTCTGCTACTATCATTAATAGAGAAATCAACAGGAAATGTAGTTGAATGTATTACCAAAATATACCTGCGTGGATATTTAGCTTTGGGGCTGGCAATGCAATCTGCCCCTGGTTTTTACTGCAGACTTGGCTAACACCTTTTTCTTCACTGCTTCTCCTGTTCAAGGGAAGGCCTATGCTGACTTGACTGGCTGTCAGAGGATCTTTCTAAGATCTGTAACATAAGAGTAGGTTATTTTAAAATGTCCGGGTAAAATTAGAATCTTTAATTTTCATTGCACTGTTTGACTAAATCTATAGCATGTGATAACGAGGGGGGGGAAAAAACCTGCACTAAAAGTGTTCAAAATGAAGTTTGTTTAAAAATGAAACTAAATCCAGTTTCTCTACCACTATGGGTAAATATGTTTAAAAATGTAAATTGTTGCATTTTGATATTAGTAATGTATTTTTGAAAATTCAAAATAATAAAATAATTTTGTTTCCACCTTATTACATTCTATGTTCTTGACATTGCCTCCACCGAAATTCATGGAGTTCTAAGGGCATTCTGAAATAGTAGAGGTTGTTGGATGCTATAAAAAATGGGAAATACAACTCTATAAAGAAATGACATCATCTTAACTATAAGTGACTTAAATGTTATTCTTGTACCTGCAGGTTTTAAATCCATTTTATGTGTTCCAAGCCTTTACCTTGACTTTGTGGATGTCTCAAGGTTACATAGAATACTCTGTCGCCATCATCATCTTGTCTGTTATCTCCATTGTCTTAACTGTGTATGATTTGCGACAGGTAAGAACTGAATTCACAGTTGGATTCTATTTACTTTCTGGCTATATGAGAAGCAAAGTACATGAAATTTGCATAGACAGCAAGGACTTGCTTTGTTAAACATATGCCAAAACAAAGAAAGAAGCAAAGACTTACTAAGTGTAAGATCTCAGGAGGAGGGCTTCAGGAATACTAGGTAGGTTTAAATAACTTTGGAAACTCTGATTTTTGGCTAACGTCTACATTGAACACTATATTTAGAAGAACTTTGATGCTGTGTCTGAATATTATGGGAAAGAATGCTGTCATGGATTAATGATGCCAGCCATGGTTTTAGAAAGAATGATTGGCAGCATCCTAGCTGTGTATTTTAATAAAGACTGCTTCAAGTCTGTAGTGACAGAAACCCAACTTGAGCTAAATTAAGCAACTCACTTAAGCCATTTTAGGGTTTTTTTTTGTATTTAGATAGATCCAGGTAAAGTATTCAAACAATGAATAGGAATCTGTTTGTCTTTATCCCTTCACCCTGCCTTACCAGAATGATACTCAAAGTATGGTCTGCGGACTGGGGCTATTCTGCAAACTATTCGTTATTTGTGTGTGAGTCAATAAGTACTACCGAACTCAAGAGTAGGCATTTACGAACTTTTTATAATAATTTGATATTGTCCTAACCCTCAAGCATGTGGTCATTTTTCTATGAATCATGGTTTAAGAGATAATGTTTTACAATATGTGGTCTTTACACCCAGACAGAGACGCTCCATACAGTGGCGAAGATGGCCACAGCAGCTTCAGGTATATCTCCCTTCAGGGCTCATGATGTCAGTTGAAGAGAGGGAAATCCCTACTTATGCCATGTCCATCTTCCCCAAAAGTCCCTGGTTGGGACAGTTGGAAATGGAATATGGCAGTGCCACATGCTTTCGTCTGCCTCCAAACCCTTTTTCTTTGAGCTCTTTTAATTCAGTATTTCAATGTGTCCTTCATGCTGTAAAACACGCTATTTTCCTTTGTGACTAAATGTTCTCCCAAGGTGGACTCCAATTTAGTCTTCACTAGGAGCTTTATGTTTTCCATGCAAGCACATTCTTAATCAGAACATGGTTTTTAAGAGCTTCACATTTCCCTTACGCCTGAAGCCCCTCATAGGCTGTCCTGCTAATTCCTAGATCCCTGAGTAATGCAAACCCTTCTCATTGGTGATGGTAAGTTGACAGTTTATGACCTCTCCCTCTCCCTCTCCCTTACCATCTCTGTGTACCTTATAACCATTTAAAATCTTCCTTTTTAAAAAGTCAGTCTTATAAATGACATAACAACATATTTTGAAATAGTATTAGCTGACTATTACCTACTAGAGCAGCGGTTCTTAGCCTTCCTAATGCCACAACCCTTTAATACAGTTCCTTATGTTGTGGTGACCCCCAATTTCATTATTACAAATTGAACATAATTAAAGCATAGTGATGAATCACAAAAACAAGATGTAATTATATATGTGTTTTCTGATAGTCTTAGGCAACCCCTGTGAAAGGGTCATTCAACCCCCAAAGGGGTCAATACCCACAGGTTGAGAACCGCTGTACTAGAGGCTCAGTGCATGAAATTCATGCATGGGGGAGGAAGGAGAGGAGGGGTCCCTCAGCCCGGCCTACACCCTCTCCAATCCAGGACCCCTTGGGGGGTGTCCAATTGCCTCTCGCAATCTGGCTCCTAACCACTCACCTGCCTGCCTGATCACCCTTAACCCCTCTGCTTGACTAATTGCCCCTAACTGCTCCCCCTCTGGCCTGATCTCCCCTAACCATTTCTGCCTTGCCTGCACCCAGGACCCAGGATTCCCTCCTCCAGCTGGTCACAGGCAGTAGGACCTGGGCTTCCCTCCCTCTGGCCGGCCACAGGTACCCAGGACCCAGGCTGGCTTTGCCTGGGCTGGCCACAGCAGCAAGGGACTGTGGGGCGTGCGGCTTGTCCCTCTCTCAGGCCGCAGCTTGGCTGGTCCCCATTCCTCTCTCCCAGAGTTGAGTGTCTGAGCTGTTATGGCATGATGGCATGAGGGCATGATGACCATTTGCATATTAACTCTTTATTATATAGGATAACTCCACCGCTCCTCCAAGTGTCAGATTTCTATAGCATCTTTCTAGAAAATGTTTTACTCCTTTGTGTAGAATTCATCAAACTGAATCATAGAGCAACCCCGAAGGAATATCTAACTGTATTTGTTGTATATTTTCAAAAGCCTGACAGTAGAATAAGCTTTTTAGACATGATGAGCAATGATACTTGTGTCACCTTGTTAACTCTGTTGAACTGTTGAATCTATCAAGTCTCAAACTTCAGTCTTCATCTAGAGAGGAGGAAACTAAGATACAGGGAGCTTGATCCAGATCATAAAGTGGGTTGGTGACAGGCTGAGCTCCTGGCTTTTCATAAAATGCAATTCTACTGCATATAGATTATTTCCTTAGCACAAAACCCTTTCCAAAGTAGCACCATAGCCGGCAATGATGTTAAACATCACCATAGGAGAATGAATTCTAGCTGTCATCAGAGTAAACTCTGGCCAAGTATTAGAGAGGCAGATGTGGAGGCATTGGAACATGCCTAATGGAAAGAGACCTTATTCCTACTCTGTTTCAGTCACTCAACACATATTAGGTCTAATATTGCCTTTTTTAAAATATATTTTTATTGATTTTTTTTTTTACAGAGAGGAAGAGAGAGGGATAGAGAGTTAGAAACATCAGTGGGATGTGCCCACAACCAATGTACATGCCCTTGACTGGAATTGAACCTGGGACCCTTCAGTCCACAGGCCAATGCTCTATCCACCAAACCAAACAGGTTAGGGCTAATATTGGCTTTTTATTTGGTGTTCAGTACTACACATTTTGAGTTATTAAGTGTTTGATGAGAAGTAAGAGAAAAGCAATATGTATTTAAAGATTTAGAAAACAGGACATAAAAATGAAAGGTTAAATGAATGGAGCTACTTTGAGCTAGAAAGTGAGGACTAGAAGAGCTTTGATTGTTTGTTTTTGTTTATTTCCTTTTTTGAATGAGTAACTGAGTGTTTTCCTTCACGAACTAATTTAAATCACAAAAATATTAACAGTGACCAGTAACCTCCCTTTGATGGTTACAAATCCTTTCTGTCTGGCTATCAAGTCAGAGGCAGAGAGACTGTGCCGGTAAAAACTCTGAGCATTTGAGCAAAAGCATGAAAATACATACCAGGACAATAAAAGACCGGATACGTTCTGCTCAGCCACAGTAGGGAATTATAGTGTTTCAAACTTTTACTTTTGTCATTTGGTAAAGGTATGAAATGTGAAGCCTCCAGATCAAATGTCTAGTTACTGGTTTTTGAGAAATCTTTGTTTTAGTAGAATATCTAATTTGATACCTGCAAGTCACTCATGTGCTTTCTGGCTTAAGTCAAACATTAGTGAGTACAGTTCTTGCAATGTGCTTCATTCTTCTGGGAAGACACCTGCATACCACAAACAGAACAGTTAATCACCAATCATCTCAGGGTCCTGAGAAAAAATACAGAATACTCTGAGGACTTTTAGCAGGGAGATCAGTGTTTCTTAGTGGTTAGAGCATCATCCTGCCCAAGGAACGGTCACGGGTTTGATTCCTAGTAAAGGCTTGTACCTAGGTTGCAGGTTCGATCCCTGGCCTCGGCTTAGGATTTGTGAGACTGAATGATGAATCCTCTCTCTCCTACCTCTCCCCTTCTTCCATTCTCTCTAAAAATTAAAAAGAAAAAATATCCTCTGTGAGGATTAACAAAATATAAAAAGAACCTCCCCCTTACTATTTGTGTTACTTGACACTATTTGTTACTTGAAACTTTAATAATCTGCTTCCTCATCTATAAGATGTGTGTGTGTGTGTGTGTGTGTGTGTGTGTGTGTGTGTAATAATGTGTGTGAAGAACTTATGTTCCCATACACTGTGGGCACTGAACACATGTTGTTAGTTCTTGTTATCACTGCTGTTGCTGTTGCTAATTTTATTATTATTATTTCTGGAGTGGAGAAGTAAGTGATGGGAAGATGGGAGGGGGCACAGAGATTGAAGGGAGGAGCCCTATACTTAACTTGAACAAGGAAGCAGCATACACAAGGCTTCCAATGACCAGTGACTCATTCATCTTGTGACTCTAGGGACTCTCTTCTCCTTCCCAGGCTCACTTTACTCAGCTGTAAAGGGTGGAGGTGAAACTCTGTTTTATTAGGTCCCACTTCTTTAGTACTCATTTTGCCACAGCCACTAATAAGGAATGCAAAAACAAACAAACAAAAACAAAAAAAAAACACCAAAAAACAAAACAAACAAAAAACCCCCACAAAACTTTGAAACAATAAGAAACTTTCTAGTCCCTGGAGACCTGGGAGCACGTGTTGCAGACTTGAGTCAACTCCTGTAGGACCTTGTTAGATGTTAGACTAACTATCCAGATAAACTACTCACTCAGGTTGTATGCACATAATAGAAATCCACTTAAATTACCTTATTCACAAAAGGGATCTATAATATAAATATGCATCATAGCTCATGGAACCCAAGGACATAAAGTAAGGAGGACTTTACCACAGGCTGAACCCAAGAATTTGGTTACTCCCTCCGGCCTCCTAGTCTCTGACAGAGATGGGAGGAAGTGCACATGTTTTGGGGAACGTGCTCCACCTTCACTCCTCTTCTCTGAAGACTGAGTGCACCTGAGCTGTGGCAGCCTGCAACTAGCTTGTTCCATGTGACTCTATCCCTCCACTGCCACAGTTAGTTGGTACCAGGAGCACTTGACCTACTGGAATCCAATCCATCAACAGGAGCGATGCTAACATGTCTTTTTGCCTGAGATCTTAAAATAAGGGCTTAAAGCTGCTGCTCATCTGCATTAGAAACATCATCTGAGAAATGATGTATAGCCAGGACCAGGGTGGCCACACTTGATGCCTGTGTATGGACAAGCAGAGAAGAAACTTCAGCAGAAAAAGAGAGTGAAAGAATGAACCAAATATGCAATGAGACACAGAGGCGAGCAATGAACAATCCAGCAGAGACAGAAAGAGTCACCTGCTCCTCATGGCATTTCCTGTTCTTATTCAGAGCCCTTGGAAGACTTGGCTGCACTTCCTACCTTAGGTTCATAAGACATCCCTGCAGCCTCAAAAATTCTCATCTTCTGCCTAAACCAGATTTAAAAATTACTTACAATCAATGAGTCCCAGGTAAAGGGTCTGTTATGTCCCCTAGAATGTTTTCACATATTTCTCTTGACTTAGATACTGTTTTTGTCCTATACATTTCCCATCTATGTGTTTATGACAAATGTTGAGTATGACTCCCTCCACGTTCTGTGTGGAGTAGGGTTCGGTATCTGAAAGAGGAGCCGCACAACAAATGAGAGAAAAAGACACGAGATAATTTTGCAATATTGGGGGACCAGGCGGGCAAGTCCCGAAGGACTTCCCCCTAAGCTCAGGTCGCTCTGATCTTTTATTGAGGTCGGGGTAGCCTTAGGGTAAGGAGGTCTGTCTGGGGTAGCCCGAAGGTAAGGTGGTTTGTTTGGGGTAGTCCTAGGTTAAGGAGGTTTCAATGACACACAGATTAGGTCATAACATCACCCTTAGGCAATTTACATGATTAAAGGTAGGGAGGTTGCTTCAGCTATCTTTATCTAGATTAACTGGGTGGTGCACAGTTCTGACCTTTGCTAGAACTTCAAAGGTTACTAGCTTTTGGAGGGTCTCTGTCTAAACTCAGCTAGTGAAGACAATGAATGGTTTCCGGCATCTCCCCCTTATTTTTTCTTTAAAAAATCAAGTATCTGTAGACTAGAAATAAGAGAACAAGTCCCATTTTCAATGTCCAACAGTTCTGAGTCCAAGTTTCAATGTCCGACAGTTCATGTGTACATGCCAGCATGAAATGTTGGTTCTGGATGGTGGAAAATGCAGGTCCGGTCCTGGGCACCCTGCAGCGACTCATAGCTGCTGACTGCTAGCATGGCAAGGCGTCTTCACCATCTCCATCTCTGAACTGTCTCTTCTGTCTTTGTGGCTGGCTTTCTGGGATCCGTTGTTAAAATATGACTGCTTTAGGTTCATAGCATGATAAGCAATTTTACCACGAAATGAAAATTTTCGTTAATAGTTTTTGAATAATTACTTATCTCAAATTAGCCAAATTTAATGTGAAAACTTGACAACTATGTTACTGTCAAATTTAATATTTTAACAATAATCTTAATTTACACTGTAAATATTAATTGAAAGGATCACTTTACATCCTTGAGGAGGCTTAAGCATTTCTGTTGTTAGGCTAGATTTAAATTTAGAGTCTGTTAAACTAAGCCTCGTTTTTCTGGGTACCATTTACAGCTGGACCAAGTTTCTTCTGTTATTTGGTTCCTGATATGGGCTGGGCATGGGAAGCAAGAAGCAGCCAAGGGGACAGGAGACCTTCCTCAGAAGGGGCGAGTGTTCAAGCCCCTGCACCACTGGGGGGGTGAGGATCTGTGCCCCACCTCTGTTGAACCCCAAGTTTTCTCCTACTGGCTCCCGACTGTGCCTGTCTTAGGTTGCCCCACCCTGTGGGGTCTTACCCGTCTTTGACTACCAGCCATCTCTGGGCCAAGTAGGGTGATGTGAGGTTCAGTTCTGTCTCCTTGGTAGCCTATGTCCCTCTGGCCTCCATGCCCAGCAACTGCCTTTGGATCCCCTCGCCTGCTGGCGGGGTCCGGGGATTGATCATAGGGAATCCAGGTTTCTTCTCCAGAGAGGGCCCAACTTACGCCATTGGGCAAGAGACAGATCCATGGTACCAGCTTTCCATGATCTCAGCTTGAATGGAGAGCTCAGGTAACAGCTGTAGACAATTGATTGTGAGAAGAGGAAATCCTCTTGGCAAAAAAGGTCAAGAGAGGTCAATACAGAATGCTTAAGTGCCTTCCCAGGAGGGAATAAATCCCTTCATGTCAAAGAATTAATTTGTAAGTTTGTTTGGGATAAATGCACAATATACTGTTGTAAAGCATCAAAAATTATTAATAAAACTTGTAGAATACCATGTAAGAATATTCTTTGCTCTAGGTCATGACAACTTAAATTTTAAACTCAAGGTTTGGAATGAGGAACCTAGTTTTTTTTTAAAAAAAGAAATTTACAGAAGCAGAGACAGTATGCTATCTAAATTACAATTTTGGGTGAACACATTATCTAGCGTCCTTGGTGACCTAGGTTAAGCTTAGGCATGTTATCTAAATTACAGTTTTGGGTCTAGAACCCTTGAGTTACCTGGGTTAAACTTAAGCACTTAGGCAGTTTTGGTTCTCCAGAACACTGAGTTGACATATTAACTGGAGCCCTCTAACCTTGGGATAGCTGTGCTGTCCTTCCCAGGTAAAGGAAAAAATGTGTCTTTTAAGATCAGTATGAAACTATAGTTTTTACCTGAAATGATTGTTACCATACTTTACTTTACCATGCCCCAGGTGGTCTCTAGGCTGTTTTTTGTTTATTGTTTACAGCTACATGGTAAGGCTCCAGGCGCAAGATCTTCAGTCTGGCTAGATTCCTGATGCAGTTTAATATTTCTAGCAGGAATCCATACGGGTTTGAAAAAATTCTCTGGGAATATACAAGCGTACCCTCTGCCAAAGGTTAATAATGGGTCAGGACCCTTCCATAAACCAGATTCGGGATCCTTCCATTTAACTAGACCATTTTCTTTTGATTTATTCTGACACCAATGTAGTTCCATAGGTGTCTTTCCATCAGCATCACAAGTGAAAAAATTTAGAGTAATTAGGGCTTGATGCAGCCTACCCATGGGTGATTTCTCCATCATCCCCCTTTTTTGTTTTTCTAATTGAGATTTCAGTCTTTGGTGTTGACGTTCAATAATGGCCTGTCCTCGGGAATTATATGGTATTCCCGTAAATGTGCTGAATTTTCCACTTTTTACAAAATTCCTGGAATTGAAAGCTTGTATAAGCAGGTCCATTATCAGTTTTAATAATCTTTGGAATTCCCATGACAGCAAAAGCAGCTAGGCAATGATTAATAACCTGTTTTGCCATCTCTCCTGTAGATACAGTGGCCCATAGGACCTTTGAAAAGGTATCTACAGAAACATGTAACGCCCCAAGACGTCCAAAAGGAGTATAATGTGTTATGTCCATTTGCCAGATATGGTCCCTTAGCAAACCTCTAGGGTTGACTCCTGTGTTAGGCCCTTGAGGAAGATATAACATGCAACTGGGACATTCCTTGATAATCTGTTTTGCTTTCTGTTGAGAGACTGAGAATTGTTTGGACAACATTTTAGCAGGCTGATGTAAAAGCTGATGAGACTCTGAAGCCTCTTTTAATAAAGCAACCAATTGATCAGCATGTGCATTTCCCTTAGTTAATGGGCCAGGTAATACACTGTGAGCCCTGATGTGAGTGATATGAAAAGGGTACTTTCTCTGCTGCACAATCTGCTGAACCTGCCCTAATAGTAAGCATAAACTTTGGTCACTAAGCCATTTCAACCGGGCAGTTTCAATTCTACTTACTAGGCCCGAAGCATAAGAGGATCAGAAATTATGTTAACAGGCTGTTGGAAATCTTGCAATGCAGCCATAATAGCTTCTAATTCAATTCTTTGCACAGAAGTATGACTGGTCATTATGACTCTGTCAGAATTTATAGTATGATAGGCAGCTTTCCCATTTGATGATCCATCAGTAAAAACAGTTAAAGCTCCAGGAATTGGTTCTTGCCTAGTATTTTTTGGTATAATGATGGAGGTCTTATTTAAAAATTGTAGTAGTTTATATTTTAATAGGTGACAGCTAAGTTCCCCTGAATATCCACTTAGCCCAATTTGCCAATTTAAGTCAGTTTGAAATAACATTTATTCTTTTAACTTTACTTGTCCTAAGTTATGGAGAGTAAATGACATTAAATTTCTGGTAGTAGTCTTTGGGTAAATTTACATAAACTTTGTTTAAGGAGGCAAAACACAAATTATTCACTTTAGTTTATGAGGCCCAATATATTGATTTTTAATTATAGTTAGACATCTGAAGGAAACCTCTTTTTATTTCCTTCCCGACAGTTTTCTTTCTCACACAAGCAACAAATGTAAGGAACATGGTTGCCTTGAGATTTTAACAAATACTGTCGCAAAGCTATATATTTCAAGTGATTTTTCATTTATGGTGACTAATTTTTAGTATTTTAACAACAATCTGTAAATGTTAGCAATTATATTTTTAAAGAGTATACCCTTTGGCTTATTTGCATATACAGAGGAATTATGGGAAGCCTTCAGTAACCTTTTCAGAAGAATTTACTAGGATTCAATTGCTTACAAGGATAGTAATTTAAGTAAGTATTTTTTTAAAAAGCAAAGCAAGTAAATTTAGTATTTAGTAAACTTCTGATTCACAAGGGGCAAACGCTGCACCACTTCCAGCCTAATTTAAAATGAAGTAGTGAGGAGCTTTGGTTATTTCAAATTACATCTTAAAATTTCACTGCTGTATTTTAAGAAATATTAAAAATAACTTGTTTTGCCCTTTCTCAGAGGCAAAAACTTTATATTCATTAATTTTTATTTGATAAAGCTTTCCATGTGATTTCAAGTATATTAAATTTAGCTAAATTTAAAAAGAGAGAATAAACTTTTGAAAACATTTCAGGGCCCGTGAAATTTTGAAATTTCTCAAAGTCATTCCTTGGTTATAGTTTTGAAATCCAACTTGAAAGACCATCAAATATATATAAATATATAATTTAAAAATTATACACTTATAATTATTAAGAGATATCAATTAATTTAAACTGGTTTTAAAATTTCAGCTGGGATCACAGAAATTGGATTACTGCTATCAGTCCCTTATAAATACTTTGACATAAGCTATTTAACTTTTGTTTAGGGAGGGAACATAACCTTTAATTGTCCTTAAGGAAAGCAGGGTTTTCTAGATTTAAGAGATTAGAACACTTTCTGCCCCATTTGCATTTCTGTAGTGAAATTCCGCCTTAAAGCTCCACCCCTGAAATTCCATCCTGCCTCAGTGAGAAGACATTCCCTTTGTGATTGGCTAAGTCAGAGGGAGGGAGGGGCCTTTGTTGTTCCAAGATGGCGGCTCCCAGGGGGAGCAGCAGGCCATGCGGCCAACATGGCGGCTGCCAAGTCAGGCAGCTCAAAGTGGTGGCTGTCTACACTGTTTTCTGACAGAAAACATGATTTCCTTATTCTCACAATAAACAAGGGAAGAGGAAACCAAAATTCCTAAAAGATAGATGGCCAACATTATATTGTAGACAAGCAGAAATCCCATTAGCTGTTTACGCCTTTTATAATTATTTTAAAGAATATCAAGCAAATTTAAACTGGTTTTTGTATTAAAAATTTCAGTGGAGATGACAAAATTAATCCTCTTTTTTAAATCTGATCAAGAAGTAACATATTTTGAATTCCTAATCATTTAAGGGAGAACACATTTTATTCTTTCAAAAACAAGTTATACATTAATTAATTTCTCCTGATTCAATTTGCACTTTAAACTTTCAGAACTTTAAATCTTAGGTAGCAAATTAAAACAGCATTCTTCAAATCAATACTTTTACATTTAAGGATACATTTCAAATAAAATATAAGGCATTTTCAATTAATAGTTTAACTTCTATCATCTTGACTTTATACTAGACATACTCAGATCAACAGTTCAGTTTTATGTCACTTCAAGATACCTAGGTATAAACTCCAAGGTCTTAAATTTCCCAGCAGCTTTGGAAAACCACACTTGAGGCTGGCAAGGCAGGCCTGGCCCAGCCTTTGATTTTAAAAGGACCAGAATTTTTTCCTCTGGGGAAGGTCAAGAAACAAGGTTGTAGCTACATTGTTTCCTGCCCCTTGCTTGCCGGTGGGAAGTTTCAAAATTGGCCTGGGGGGCAGGGAGGTGGGGGAGGAAGGGGGGGCTGTTTTCCCTGGAAGAACAGGTTTGGCCTACCCTGGACCAATCAGATGTAAATTGACCACATTCTTTTTGAATTTGCTACAGGCGGGAAGCAACTAGCCCCTTTTATCATTAGAAATGTTTTGGCCAGCCTTTTCAATAAACAAAGGGCCGGTTTTTTACCGGGGCTACTTAGATTTTAATAGAGATTTTAATAATTTTTGAGATTCAAATTCAATTATTTTAAGGCATTTACTTTAGCAAATTTTTGTAACAGAGACAATTTTACTGAGACCTTTTAGAGGTCTTAAAATTATCTTTGGAGTAGGCTTAATTAACATTATTATGGAAAAATACCAATCTTGTTGCTAGAATTTCTACCCTGGGTCAAATTCGCCATTTTCCTTAGGAAACAATAAGTCTTGGGTTTTATTCTGCACATTTGTAAAGAGAGACTCTAGCTCAAAACTCTATCTAAATGTCCAAAATCGGAACGTGCGCGCATTAGTTCCAAGCCAAGTTTTCTCTTTACACGTGAACAGAAATCCCAGACGCATTTTAAATTTTGTAAAACTTTTCAATTACGAGAAGGAGACTTTAAATTAGAGGAGGGGTCCATATTGGATCGCCATGTGCTCCCTTTTCCTTTCCACCACATCCTGCTTTTGGGGGAAGTTTCAGCAAATGACTCAGATGGCGTATTTGTTCCCAAAGTCATGCTTAATAGAAAAAGACATTTTAAGTTTTTCCTTATTTCGCTTTCTAAAGCAATGGCTAGCACCCAAGGTTATCTTAGCCAAAGTTTGATGTTCCAAACATGTTCTCCGGTAGTTTTTAAACAGAACATTAAGTAATCCCATTGCGGGAGAGCTTATAGCTCTGCGCTCTCCTGCCATCTTTGAATCTCTCCGAACCAGAGAGAGATTCGGCAGCGGCGTTTCATTTCTTATTACAGATAGATTCCAAATACAAATTAAGATTTTAATTTGGGTAAGAAAACACATTAAGATGACCATGGCACTATTTTTTTCAGCCTGATATAAAAGAGTACCTTTTTCAAGAAAAAATAAAGATTATATTCTATAATAACATGCAAAAACTGTAAAAGATTACCTTCTAAAATTTTAACACTTGAAACATGCAAATCAAAAGTCTATGATAAAGTTTCTTAGTTTTTAAAAGCCAAATATACCTTTTTAAAGCTGAATCCACTTTTTTTAAAGCCAAATCCTGCCCCGTTTGTTAGCCTGGTTAAGAAAACGTTCCCAGTGTACTTACAGACCCGGGCTTCTGTAGTTGATCCTGGGCATTGCGTGCGGTAGATTCCCCCTCACCTTTTTTCGGTGAGTTTTCCACACCTTTTCGGTGAAAACGTCCTTTTCTCGCTCCAGCGAGACCTGCACTTCCAGATTACCCGTCGGGCGCCAGATGTTGAGTATGACTCCCTCCACGTTCTGCGTGGAGTAGGGTTCGGTATCTGAAAGAGGAGCCGCACAACAAATGAGAGAAAAAGACACGAGATAATTTTGCAATATTGGGGGACCAGGCGGGCAAGTCCCGAAGGACTTCCCCCTAAGCTCAGGTCGCTCCGATCTTTTATTGAGGTCGGGGTAGCCTTAGGGTAAGGAGGTCTGTCTGGGGTAGCCCGAAGGTAAGGTGGTTTGTTTGGGGTAGTCCTAGGTTAAGGAGGTTTCAATGACACACAGATTAGGTCATAACATCACCCTTAGGCAATTTACATGATTAAAGGTAGGGAGGTTGCTTCAGCTATCTTTATCTAGATTAACTGGGTGGTGCACAGTTCTGACCTTTGCTAGAACTTCAAAGGTTACTAGCTTTTGGAGGGTCTCTGTCTAAACTCAGCTAGTGAAGACAATGAATGGTTTCCGGCAGACAAACTTCAGTCTCTCTTTTAAAATCCTTTTACAATGTTCATTTCTTCATTTGGAACTCAGGTCTACCTTTCTTTAAGGAAACCAAAAAGAAATTTAGAAATGTATGTGTAAGTTAGGGGAAGGGTTGTAGAAAGAAAAAAATAGGTTTGATTCTCTACTCTAGAAACCCATGTTTCAGTAAGGGAATTACTCAAGATTACCTAAGTTCTTGACCTATTAAATAAAAATATCCAGGGTATAAGCAGGAATCTGCACTTTTTAACTGTTTCCTAACAAGTGGTTATGCATTCCAAAGGCATAAGAGCTCGTGTTTTAGGGGAATCCCCCAAAGGACAAATTCAAGCACTAAGATCTCAAATCTATTTATCTATCTATCTATCTATCTATCTACCTATCTACTTATCTATCATCATCATCATCACCTATCTATTTGTTATCAGTTTAACATATTTCTTCACTCTTTTTACTCTATAAAATATGCTGAAATCTGTGGAGATTAATTTATGTATTAATTTGTTTTATAAAGAAGGGTCATACTATGGATGTCAATCTGGAAGTTGCATTTTTCACTTTACAATATGTACAATGACCATCCACCAAGGAAGCAAATACTTCTAGATCATGTTTAAAAATAATGACATGATATTTCATGGTACTACACCATAATTTACTCAACCATTCTCTTATTTATGAAAAATAATGAATTTCCTATCCAATTTTTTCACCACAAATATTTTGAATTAAACATAACTATAATATAGTTGATCCTTACATATTAGTGTTTGCATTTTTTAAAGCAAAGCAACCAAATGCCCATTTGGTAAATGAAAAGATATGTATATTTTAGATACTAATAGATACTGATGTTGCTTAGTCCAAATTAAACAATTTATTATTCTATCAGCAGCATATGAGAGTATTCATTTCCCCAGATCTTCACTAATATTTGGTATTATATGTGGATATTTAAAATTTTTTAATCTAATATGTGTTTTAAAAATTGTTTCATTAATGTTTTAGTTTAGATTTCTCTGATTACTAGTGAAAAGAGATACATTTTTCTTTGTCTGATAAAGATTTGTATTTTTTTCTATTTACTGACTTTATATTTATCACATATGTGGAAAAGTTTTATTTTTTAGTCTATTTTTCTTTTCTTGACTTTTGTCGGTTATTTAAAATGTGTCTAATGAAATATATTTTTCTTTTTTTATGGTTTCTGGTTTTTCTGTTCTGCTTCTAAATATGTTCTCTTCTGAAATTAGGTATTCTCTTTTTTCTATTTACAATTTTTAAAATATTTATTTTAAAATCCTTAAGGGAATTTAAACATTCAGGTTCTACATTTTAACAGAATTCCTAAATGTTTTTACTCAAAACAGTGACTAATATGGGAACTTCAGATTTGATGGCAGTAATGCAAGATTTCTTTAAAAAGACATTAATCCTATTAGCAGTTGGTATTTGTTATTAGAAGTTTATCTGACTCAACCTGTAAGGCATCTCGTAACACTATACAAAATGGGCCAGTTTCCTGAGACTGTATCTTTGCAGCTTAAATCATAAATCCTTAATAGTCAATACCTGTTTAGCACTTTATAGTTTGCAATGGTCTCCTGCATCCATAATGAATGTGCTTATGCGGAGCACGGCAAAAAAAATGATACACATAGCATTGTTATACCTCCCACCACCTGAGAGGAGGGACAGGGGATTCAGAGAGGTGAACTGATTTGTTCATGCTGTAGACCTTAGTCCAGATTTCCAGACTCCAAGTTAAGAACAACACACCATTCCACTGACTGGACAAAATCTCAAAGAGACCTATGAGTTTCACTGGGATAGTAAATGACTGATTATATATATGTTTTAACAAAAAGCAGATTCGGGGAAGGATGTTGGTAGGAATGAAAGACGGTGCATCTACTGCCATCCCCTATCATGCTGCACAAATATAGGCCTTTAAAAGTTGAAAGAGGGGGTATTTACAGGAGTCTTCCTGCATCTACTGTCGTCCTAAATCATCCCGCACAGAGAAAGCATACTTTGTCAAAGCAAGAAACACACTGTCAGTCCCTTTCTAACATTTGGTGCAGGTTTGAGTGCAAACCTCAGCACTCAACTGTATTTCTATTGAACTGTAGTGCATACTCCACTGCTGGCTCCATGGGTGGCTGCTAGAAATAGTGCTGAGTGCCTGGCCCATACTGCTTCATTCATGACTGAGCTGGGCTTAAGAGATACCTGATTTAATGCCCTCATTACTTATCTCTGGAGGAAATCCAGCCACAGCAAACACAAGGACGATGCATAGCAACAGATGCCAAATAATAACAGTATGCAAATAGTCTTGGAAACGGATTCTGGCCCCACTGAACAGGGACTAGAGAGCCAGAGGGGGCCTAATGAAAATCAGGCAGCGAGCTTCAAAATCATGGCAAGCATCACAGCACTTGCTTTCTCCTAGCTGGTTGGTTGTCATAGAAACCTGTGTTTGTAGAGTTTCTGAGCACATTAGCTCAAAGAGGATGCTTACATTATCCTATCCCAGGGTTGCTGGGGAAGTAGAATAATTCAGTTCTATTAAATAAATATTTGCTGAGGGCCTACTATGTGAGAGACTTCAGGGGATACACAGGTGAATGTGTGGTCCCCTCTTTGAACTGCCTGACTCGCAGGGGAGGCCTGACAAGAAGACAGATGGCTATAATGGAATGTGATTAGCACACTAACACAGGTGGGAACACCAAGAGAAGAACAACTAATTATTCTTGGGGATGTTAGGGACTTATGGCATGGAGGTGACATTTGAGCAGGGATTTATGTGAAGAATTAGAAAGAGTTTGCTGGTAGAAAACTGTGATGAGCATTCTAGGGAATAGCTTGAGCAAAGCAATGGAAGCACGGCAGGCTACAAAGAATGCTAAGCCTCATATACAAATCCAACTTTATGCCATCATGAGTTTTGAGAATTACGGTCAAGAATTCTTAATGCATTCTTCACCACTTCCAAATGTGTTGATGAGCATCCTCTTAAGCTATGTTGAAGTTATCAAGGCATTGACTAAAAGGGTTTGCTAAGCAAGAAAATAACTTAACAAAGTTTATCATGAAAGATATTTATCTTCTTAAAGAAAAAGAGCTATTTTAAAGCACTTTAGGAAAACATATCCATCAACATAAAAGGCTTTTGAGTTAGATAAACCTGGGTTAGATTGTCAATCTTAATACTTAGTAAGTAAATGATTGTGGACAAGTTACTTGAACATTTTCAAATCCTCCTTTTTTTGTTGTTTTTGTTTTGTTATATGTACACTAGAGGCCCGGTGCACAAAAATTTGTGCACTTGATGGCGGGGGAGGTGGGGGAGATCCCTCAGCTCAGCCTGTGCCCTCTCGCAGTCTGGGTCCCCTAGGGGGATGTTCACCTGCTGGTTTAGGCCCACTCCCCGGGGGATCAGGCCTAAGCTGGCAGTCAGACATCCCTCTGGCAGCCTGGCAGCCCTCAGGGGATGTCCACTTGCCAGCAGGGAGCAGGCCTAAGCTGCAGTCGGACATCCTTAGTGCTGCTGAGGAGGTGGGAGAGGCTCCCGCCACCACCGCTGTGCTGGCAGCCATCAACCTGGCTTATGGCTGAGCAGAGCTCCCCCTGTGGGAGCGCACTGACCACCAGGGGGCATCTTCTGCATTGAGCATCTGCCCCCTGGTGGTCAGTGTGTGTCATAGTGACCAGTCATTCCCAATTGTTCTGCTGTTAGGGTCAATTTGCATATTACCCTTTTATTATATAGGATAGAGGCCTGGTGCATGGGTGGGGGCCAGCTGGTTTGCCCTGAAGGGTGTCCCGGATCAGGGTGGGGGTCCCACTGGGGTGCCTGGCCAGCCTGGGTGAGGGGCTGATGGCTGTTTGCAGGCTGGTCAAGCCCCCCAGTGGGGACCCTCACCCCTTGGGGGTGTGGCCAACCTGGGTGAAGGGCTGAGGGCTGTTTTCAGGTTGGCCACAGCCTCTTCAGGGTGAGGGGCCCTACTGGGGTGCCTGGCCAGCCTGGGTGAGGGGCTGATGGCTGTTTGCAGGCTGGCCACACCCCCTTCAGGGTGGGGGTCCCCACTGGGGTGCCTGGCCAGCCTGGGTGAGGGGCTGAGGGCCGTTTTCAGGCTGTCCATGCCCGCAGGCTGGAAGCAGGTATCTTGGGTTTATTTATCTTCTATAATTGAAACTTTGTAGCCTTGAGTGGAGCTGAGGGCTGGCAGGGCAGGCGGGAAGCTTGGCTTCCTCCATTGCCGGGGGCAACCAATCCTCCTGCTTGTTCCAGCTCCATGGCCGCCACCATCTTTGTGATGGAGTGATGGTTGATTTGCATATTACTCTTTTATTAGATATGATTGGAGATAAAATTTTCATTATAGAATTACTTAAAAAAAATTTTTAAATCAAGTACTATATTCCAAGTGCTTAGAACATTGTTAGTCACAAAGCAGTTGCATAACATTTTAAACTGTTTAAAAAATAATAATAATTTTAGTCATTTAGATACTTTTGATATTCCTTTTATGAAGCCTTGGAGGTTTTGAATAAATCTCTGGTATATAAAATTAATCAGTATAATGCCATTTTAGAGCTTGAAAGTGGTCCAATCCAATGTCATTTGTTTACAGAGGAGACAAATAACTTAAAAGATGACATTTCTGATATACGGGTACATAGCTGGTAGTGGGGAAGCCTGATCCACAAATGGGGATTCCAGATGGAATCCAGTGTTCTTGCCACAGAACCGCTGCTGACTTTCTCACCGTTATCCATCATTAAAGCGGATGTCCCAACAGGCAAGCCTCAGGAAGTCAAGTTAGGGAAATGAATATGTGCCTGACAGCAATATACTTTCTTCCACTCAATTGGTCCAAATGATTGAAGTTTAGCTTTTCACGCAAAGCTGGAGTAAATAATAAATTGTTCTATATAAATATTAACACAGAATTCATTATGTTCTCTCAAGAGGAAAGTTGCATAATTGTGTGTAATGCTTGTCTTAGCTTGGTGACACTTGTAATGTCAAAAATCATCCACAGAACAGATAAAAATAATATACTCTAACATCTAAAAGGAAAGGGTTTGTATTTGAGTTAGCTTAAGCTGTGTGTAAGTACTGTTGACACTATTCAGACCTCTTCTACTTATTGGTATCTGAGTAACTGACACCTATACAAAGATGGGCAGTGCCTTCCAGGGATGCCCCAGCTGGGGCAGCATCCCACTCCCTCCAGCTGACAGCGCCCCCTACGGTGGGTGTGGTAAACTGTGTGGAAAGCATAGCAGTCTCACCTCTGCCTCCCTGTATCCTGAGTTATCCTAAGAGATACTGCCTCCACTTCTCTGGACTGCTTTGCACAGGGTCATATCTCAGTTATTCCACCTCAAGCAAACTCTTCCACCTGATGTACTCAGACAAACAACTTCTTATTAATCATTAACGCTCTTTGAGCTCTTGCCACAATAGTCAATACTATCCAAAGGAATAATTAAGGTAACAATGAACTAAAACAACCCTGTAGAATAGATACCCAGTATAATCATCTCCACTTTCAGATGAAGAAAACAAAGTTAAATAAGCTAAATAACATATAAGTGGCAGCATCGGGATTCCAACAGAGCAGTGTGACTCCACTCTGCAGATTTCCCCAATGTGAAAACCCACTCATCATAAAGGAGAGGATGACCGTTCCATGGTCAATCAAAACACAACCCAGGCATTCACAGACTCTTCCAAAGGAAAGCCACTTACAAGTCGCCCTCAGTGTTGTTGTTTTGCAGACAGGGAAACAGAGGCACAGAGGGCGAAGTGACCCGTTTATGATCTCATTCTTCCCCAATCTAATCTTACATCCTCCAGAAGTGAAGCCTTTGTGCTTTACCTTAGGTCTGTGAGGGCAGTGGCTGTGCATTATTTTTCCTGGGATTGAAATAGCATAAAACCAATGAGCATATCTACTTCTGTAGATAGGTGGTTGGGTAGAGTAGGTGTTGAAAGAGGGAAGCAGGAGCATCAAAAGTTGAACTCGAGTCTTTGTTCAGAATTAGTTTGGCTATGACAGCAGCCTCGGCATTTACTGTATTGAGAAGATGTTGGTTTCCTTATATGTTTTCCTTGTGGACTAATATTAAAACATTGACTCTCAATTGCTAGCAATCAGTTAAGCTGCACAACCTTGTGGAGGATCACAACAAAGTCCAGGTTGCAATCACTGTAAAAGGCAAAGGTAAGTAAAATGTCTTCTGCTATTGTTAGCATGATAATATTTCAGGGTGGAATTGGTCTCATTTATTATTATTAGTCCATGAGAAAAAGGCTTTTCTGACTGAAACCAGGACTGGGGCTAAAGTGAGGCAAACAAGGCATCTGAGATGCAAAATTTAAGAAGACAAGATCATACAAATGCTGACCTGTACCTGCAGGAACTCTGAGAGTGAGAACCTTGTTGAATTTTATACCCTTGCATGGCTCATCCTCATCCCAGCCCAGATTAAACCATTCTTACCTCATGTATGGGTTGCTTCAGATTTCCTCTACCCTCCATATCTCAGTTATTTAAATATTACTGGATAAGCCTTCCTATGGCTTTTTAATTTTCCTAACTAACTATTCCAAATAGACCCTGCATCAGAGATTTTGATCTGTTATCCAGAACACAAGCCTGAATGAAGCTTGTAGATGGCTGGCTGGACACTGGCATTGGCTCTGGACTTAGCCTGGGGAGTGGGAGGTGGCCGTGGCTCTCTGTGAGGAATGAGGAGCTGTGTCTGGGGCAGCAGAAGCTATCTGTAAGGTTTACACTCATTCTCATTCAAAGGAAGGAGTGTGCTGCAGGGGGTCAGGAACTCAGCCAAAGAGGGTAAGCAGCAACAAAGAGGCAGTCTTTTCTGTTGACCAAATGTCCTTGAATGACTTCTCTGGGCAGAGCACTGTCCCAGGTACTAGGATCAAGCTGAGGTCTTGTTGCTGAGCTGGTCCTTTGCTATGGCCCAGGAATTAATTCCCTTGTCCCGGTTCCTGGGAATTTGTGATTGAGTGGAAAGGGGCTGGGGCAGGTGTGCACCCTGGATAGTTCTTGCCAACAGGCTGACATGAGTTTGCAGTCCCTTTCATTTTTAAGTAAAAACAGGAGAAGGTCAGCTAGTCATGGAAACTCTGCTGTTGTATAGGTGAGCAGGAGCTGGAATCCCACTTCTTGGTTCCTGGAGATGCCCTCATTCTACCAGGAAAATGCTCATTGCCATGCGATGCTATTCTGATTGACGGGAGCTGTGTGGTGAACGAAGGCATGCTCACAGGTAGGCAGCTATCATGGAGCTTCTTTTTCCTGTCCAACAACTAGGCCAAGTGTTAGCAAAGCAGACCAGTGTATACACACTGCCTTATACCAGGCCCATGCTAAGCAGTGATGGAGGGGTGAGGAAGACACAGTATATGCAAATAGTAAACATTTAACAGTAAAAGAATCAAGCCATGAGAAATACAAAACTAGAAAAAAAAACAACCTAATACGACATGTGATTAATTAATTGCCTGATGGGTGGCGTGAATAGGATGAGTTGGGTTCTGAGGAGGGTGGGGTCACTACACTGTTTGGTGCACAATCTCTTCATAAATATGAGAATGGTTTTTATTTTTATCCAAACAAAACACAACCCAAAACTACCAAATCTCACAACTGGCAGGGCGCAAAGATTTTATCCAGCCCTGCTCTCTGTAGATGGAAATCTGAATCCCAGGTGTCACTGGGAAGGAGACTGAGTTGTACCTTTGGGGAAAGGCAGTGTAATGGTTCTGTTCTTTAAACATGTGTTTATTTTTTATTTTTTTTAAGAGAGCAGAAGGGAGAGGAAGAGAGAGATGGAAACACCAATGATAGAGAGAAACATCATCCATTGGCTGCCTCCTATATGCCCCATACTGGGGATTGAGCACACAACCCAGGCATGTGTCCTGACTGGGAATAGAACCATTAAACTCTTGGTACATGGGATGATGCTCAATCAACTGGGCAACACCGGCCACCAATAGTTCTGTACTTTAGAATCGTATTTCTAGATGATCTCACTGAACAGAAAGCCAGTTTTCTAGTTATGATTTAAACTGTCCTTGTTCTCATTTGTATTTTGTAAAGTCCACTTGAATTTGTGTAATTAGTAAAGCACTATTTGCAAAATATTCCTTAGGCAAACACACACACACACACACACAGAGAGAGAGAGAGAGAGAGAGAGAGAGAGAGAGAGAGAGAGAGAGAGAAAGAGAACGTCCTAATGAGAGAAGAAGAGATTCTACAGCAGCACAGAAATAGAAACTATTTGTCTTTTGTGCTTACAAATTGTTGCATTTTTCTGTTTCCAAATTGCTAAAGACATGAAAACACACACACACACACACACACACACACACACACACACACACACACACACTTTTTAACATCACCTAAATGTAAAGGGAGTCATTATCTATTCCTAAATTGTTTAACACAAGCTGGTTTCAAATTAAAAATGAGTCTGCTTAATTTAAAATTGAGAGAAGAAAATGTGGTAAACACAAATATATTCAATGTAATTGCAAAATAACCCTTTAATGTGCTGAAATCTAACTTTCTTATAATGACAGTGATGAGGTTTGCATGTTAATCAAATCCTTCATCCGGGATGTTGCCATAGTACCCACTGTGCAAACCTTAAGCCCAAGAACTGTCCTCCTCACTCAAAGGCAGTGACTGTCACATTTCCCAGCAGCCTGCCCATGAGGAATGGCTTCCCTCATTGGTGACGGAGTGCCTGGTTGTGGAAAAACAAGGTAGGGTGGAAAGCAGTATTTACTCACCTGAGTCTGACTCAGTGTGGAGTTCTCACCTGGATTCTGAGGAAAACTCAGAGAGTTCCAGAGAAGTAGAAATGGTAAACAAAACTCTCCTTCAATAAATGTGCAAAATTGACCTAAAGTCACCTTAAATAGTAAGTGACTTTTCCTAGGGTCTGTTTCTAAAAAAATAAAGTCACCAGCATTAATATCTATATAACTTAAGTACTGATACAAGTAAATTTCAGAGACAGACACATAGAACAGAAATATTGCTTTCTCATTCATTGCTTCAAAAAGAGCAAGTACCACCATGCTCTAAATACTTGATCACACAGCCTACATAGATCTTTCCACTCATGTACATATTTGTGGAAAGGATGCTGATTGAACAAACAGATTAGGGTTAACTTCCTGAAAGTGAAAATGTATTCCTAGAACATTGGTCCACAAATGTGACTCAGGTAGTTTCCCCCATTTGAAAAATAGACCTTTCCATATGTAGAAGTCTTTATTTTATGTAAGAACAGCAAATACTCCTAGCATCTTCATACATTTTACAAATAACTTTTATATATCACTTCACTGTGGCGTAAAACAAATTGACTAGGAACTATTATAATACCCAATTTACAGATGAGGAAATGGAAATGAAAAGATACTAGGGCTGCTCAGCTAGCAAGTGAGAGAACTAGAATTGGAAATGGGATTGGCATTTGTTCTCAGTCAGAAGGGGCCATAGGAGTGAGGAGGAGGATTCTAAGGTGAGCAGAGCTGCTGCTGTGATTTTTTTGTGCTTGCCTCATCTCCTTTTTCCCTCAGCTGGGTATTCCCATCCATAGCACATGCCTGTTGTAAGCTTATTGCATTAAGCTCAACTAAGCGAGAAGCTTCACTTTATTTTATAGCTACACGTAATTATTATTTTGGTTCCAAATTCTGCCTCCCTTGGAAGTGTGCATTGTGAAATACCTGGTATAAATCAAACAGTTATCCCCATGAATTTGATGTCCTTCAGATCCTAGTCTGGCTGCTGATGTTGTGCAAGGCATCGAGGAAGGGGATCTAGTCTAGGGCAGCCCATCCTTTCTGGTGCCCCCACTTCACTCTGGACTTGGGAAATGCCCCAGGCTTATCTACCTGGAAAAGGAAGCAGATCCAGGTGCCTTTGGCTCTCGGTTTCCACAATCCAAGTTTCCTTTGGGTTTTCTTTCAGGTGCCTTTCCAAGGATTTTTATTTAGCTAGCAGAGTAGTAGGAGAAAGGGGAAAGCTTTGTTCTTACTCTCTAAAATTTATGATCAAACTTACGAGTGACTTTTGAAACCAAAAAACTAGTTCTCTACTCCTCTGTCCTTTGTTTCCTGCCTCTTGAGACAATGGTGCCTTTTAAGATCTAGCTCCTCACAAAGCAGTCAAGAGGCAAAAGGGAATACCATGGGGGAAATCCTATCAGCATTTTAAAAACTTCTCTTGGCAAAATAGCTGACTTTTCTTAGTTCTTATATGTATTAGACACTGTGCCAACATTTTACGTGTGTTATTTCATTCAATCCACAACTATATAAAGGTGGGAGAACCTAAGGCCTAGAGAGAGTGAGTAATTTGCTTAAGGTCACAAGACTTAGAGGTGGTGGTGCTGATATTTAAATTCCTTTGTGTATTTGTTCATTCATTCATTTCACAAAGGTTTTAGTAGCCCTTACTATGGAGCAGACACTCTACCAGATGCTGGGGATACAGCAGGGAACAAGGCAGATAAGATTTCGGCCCTCCTGGAGCTGACTTTATAGTGGGAGACAGAAAATATGAAAATAGGTAAATGACATAAGTTTCCAACAGTTGAAAGTTTTATGAAGAAAATAAAACACTTAAACCCAGACATTTTGACCTCAGAACCTGTGCTTATAACTACTGCCTCCTCATTCTCTTAGGAATAATTGGGGTGGGAGGAGAAGGAGGAGGAGTAGTCACTCTGCCACAATCCCCTTCCTTCTCCGTCAGAGAAGGAAGAACTACTGATTTATTTGAAACGCATGTGAGGGAAGTATGCATGATCCAAGTTAGACACAGCCAGGAGTGGGGCCAGAACTTCTGCCTTGTTGCCATGCAACGTGGCAGAAGTTACTGCCCTGTAGCTGTTTGCTCATTCACTTACTCGCTCATTCATTCACTCATTCACTCACTCATTATTCACTCACTCAGCAAACCCTCTCAGGTCCCTGGCACCAGGCCAGGCACTGAAGGTGAAGCAGGAAAGACAGAGCTATGTCCTCAAGATGTTAGTAATTCAGTGGGGCGAAGCAGGCACTGAACGAGGCAGTTATATGCACAGATGCAGTGTACTGGGTTCGGTGAGGGCTATAACTAATGCCAACTTTGTTCTCTTGATAAAATGGGGCCCGGGAGCCAGGCTGCCCCAAGCCTGTAGGCCTGTGCCTAGGCCAGGAGTGGCCGGGGTCCTGGAACATGACAGAGGGTGCAGGTCGGGCTGAGTGTACAAATTTTTGTGCACCATGCTACTAGTTCATCTATATAAATATATAAATATATAAAAGCCTAATATGCAAAGTATCCCCTCAGGAGTTTGGCCAATTGGGAGTTTGATCACTCGCTATGACATGCACTGACCACCAGTGGGCAGCGCAGAATAAAGGATGGCCCTAACCCTACCCATGCATGAATTTTGTGCACTGGGCCTCTAGTTAATTATAAATTGTGAATTAATATCCTGTGATCTAAAGGCAGAGAAACATTTGTAATTCTCTAAGTATCTGCCTTTGCAAAGGTTGATTTAAAAACAATGTGACACAGCAATTTGGAGATTTGCCAAGAGATTATTTTTACAAGATCATTTAGAATACAACTGATAAATCCACACAATGGATAGATGTCATAATTGTTCTAAAGAAATGACTTAGGGGCAGTGCTTGGTATAGGGTTCATGGATCTTCCAAGTGGATGAACACATCCACTTGTAGCAGGGTGATGCACCCCAACTCTGGCACCAGGGACCCTCCCAGCTTTTGCCCTATGTATCTCTTCATCTGATTGTTCTTCTCTATCCTTTAACATATCCTTTAATAAGCTGGTAAATGTAAGTGTTTGCCTAAGTTCTGTGAGCCACTTAGCAAATTAATCAACTCCAAGGAGAGGGGTAGTGAGAGCCGCAGGTTTATTGGTCAGCAGCACAGGTGACAACATAGATTTCCAATTGGCATCTGCAGTGAGGTGGGAGCGGTCCTGTGGAACTGAGCTCTCAACCTGTGGGATCTGATGCTATCTCTAGGTAGATAGTGTCAGAATTGAGGTAGATTGTAGGACAACCTGCAGGCATCACAAAATTTCTTCTTGTGGGGTCAGAAGTGTTGTGTGGTAGTAGTGTGAGAGTAAAGGATAAACATAGGAGGAAGGACTGGAGGGTTGTTGTTGTTTTTTTAACTCAGGAAGTCAAGGCATATTGTGGTTGAGAACTTATTAATAAAAGAGATTTATTAGTCTCACTGTAGCCTCAGATCATCCAGAGAATGTGTTTGTATTCCCAAGCTAAACAATTCACAGCTTATCCATGGTTAATGCAACTACTATGAGTCAGACAGAGATTACAAGTGAAATCAGTGGGACCTAGATGCAAGAAGAGTTCCAGACTGACTAGGTGAGGTGCATTCACAAGGAAAAAGCACCAGGACTCAGAGAATGATTCTATGAAAGAGTAGAGCAGAGTATGGGAAGAGGAAGAATTAGTTGTAAAACTGATTTAGCAAAAGTGGTACCATAAAGAAATAGGAAAGCCAAGAGGAAGTTTAAGGATGAAGATATTGATATGGACTTCAGATATGATGAGGTGGAGATGCTAGTGGGACGTCCAGGTTGGGATGGACAGCCCATGATTGGGATAAGAGCCCAGGAGAGAGGCTACTTACTTGTCTGGCTCCCTGGGCTTTAGGAGGGCAGGGTTTCTGTCTGTCTTGATCATAATTATATGCCCAGCACTTAGAACAGTGCCTGGAACAGAGTAAGCACTTAAAAATAGTTGTTGAATGAATGGGTAAATGGGCAGATGAATGGGTGAATGAGAGGCAAATAATAATAACTATGTACATGTTTTTTGCTCCTTTATTGCATAGAATAGTGTTGGGCTTAAAGAATACTTGGGGGAATGATTGTGGTGACTCTTTTTGCTAAAATAGGCTGTTTTTAAAATTATAACTAGGTCAGATGTTGGAAATATATGAAGAACTTAAATAAATATTTGAAATAGAATCAAGGGTCCCACATTTCGTATCCTGTATCCATAAGAACAGTCACCTGACTCAAGGGATGAGCATTCAGACCCGATTAGCTGTGGTCTGTATACTTTCTTGAAACTGGCAAGCACCAGCTCTAAATAACTTGAGTTCACACAAAATCAACAAAATACAATCTTCTTTAGGAGAAAGTATACCCGTTACAAAGACGCCATTGCCCCACATGGAGAATACAATGCCCTGGAAATCCCACAGCTCAGAGGACTATCGGAAACATGTTCTTTTCTGTGGCACAGAAGTGATCCAGGTCAAGCCCACTGAGCAGGGGCCAGTAAGAGCAGTTGTTTTGCGAACAGGTGAGTCAATTCCACTTTCGTAAGTTTAGTCTATGATTGAAGGTGGGGGAATTGGATTTGGGGGAATCTTGTTGTGATTATGAAGTTTGCACATTCCGGCAATAACAGCCACACTCATTTTCAATCCGGCCCTTATTCTAAGTTGCCACCATTTTTCCACTATTTTCAACTGAAAGGTTCATTGTTAAAACCCTTGTAGATGATGAATCAAACACAGGGATAAAGTATATTTCCTCGAAGGCAAAAGTGTGTTCTTGGTTTTTCTTGTGTCCTTCGGCTTCTTGTCTTCTCTTCTCTCCACCCACTCTGAGTACCAAGAAAACAGTTTCAACCACTATCACTTGAGAGCATTTTTTCTTTCAAAGAGTTGCTTGCTCGGCTACTAAGATCCCTGCTGGCTATCTCCACCTGGTTGCCCCATAGACACTCCAAAGTCAAGGCATTTAAACGTGATCTCATTCTCCTCTAGCACTTCTTTCTGTTGACAACATCACCATCTGGTAGAGTCTTTATATTTATCTTAACTCTTCACTTTCTCCAATACCAAATAGGGCACCACATCCTGTCCACTTCACAAATACGTCCTGAGCCCTGTCTCCCTCTCCTTCACCCCCATTGTGTCCAGGCCTTCACCATATCCTGTCTAAACCATTACAACAGAAACATTTCTTAACTGTTGCTTTCAACTTTGCCTCAAATACTTTTCCTTATATTTTGTTCAACCTTTCTCTAACCTATTCCTCAATCTGTCACCAAGTCACATCTATAAAACATAACTTGAAGCAGCTTATGCACATCATGCTTAAAAACTTTTCAGGATATTAGAATTAGTCCCAATCTTTCACATGACATCATACGGCCACCACATTCCATGATCTGTCCCAGCTCTGGTGTTCACCCCTGACCTGTATTTCTGCCACCTGACATAGTCACAGACCTAAAATGCACCTTGCACTTTACCTCTCTACTACTACCTGATTTTTTTCAAATTTTAAAAAAAAAAGTTTTGTTCAAACTATTCAGTGGGCAGGAGAATATCTCTTGGCCTGCTGAGAAGCAGAAGCCAAGAAGGGTAGAGATCATGAAAACCACCTGATTTGAGCTTTTAAAGTGCTGAGGCAGTGGTTCTCAACCTTGGCTGCACATTAGAATCACCTGGGAATCTTGTTAAAATCCTGATTTCTGGTCCTCATCCTCCGGAAATTCTGTTTCTTTGTTACTAATGATGAGGCTCAGAAATCAGGATTTTAACAAGATTCCCAGGTGATTCTAATGTGCAGCCAAGGTTGAGAACCACTGTGCTAAGTTAACAGGTTATAGGAAACTCTGCCCCTTTTCTCCAAAGCCTGAAAAGCCATGTTTCAGGAGACCAGGTGTCCATTAAGTAGTGGGATTAAGGCATGTTTTATATTTATAATACTGACTCATATCTAGAATGTATAGTAGTCAACCTTAGATATTAATAACTTAGATATTAATGAGTATCTACTAAGTGCTATGCACTGAGGACTCTATAGAAAAATATCGTGAGGTATTCCTTGTCTTTAAGGAAGATTTATGGTGTGGTGAGGGACACAGATGGATTTACAACTAACTCAAACAAAGAGCAGTGTAGATGTCTTTGACCAAGTGTTATAGGCATTCCAAAAAGCAGAGAGATTATTTTTGATATGAACTATAAAAGTAGGACTCTGAAAACATTAATCCGATGAAGTGGCATTTTGAGCCACACCTGATAGGAAGGATTTAGCCAATCATATCAGAGAGCTGAAAAGGCATGTTAATTTACATCTGAAACACACAAAGGAAGGAAAGCACAGGGGTCTCTGGGACCAGTGAGCAACTGAGAGATAAGTCTAGCAAGGAAGGGGTGGAACAGCTTTAAGGGGGCCTCAAATGCCATGCCTAGTTATGTGAACTTTATTCTAAAAAGTGGGTGTTCTGGACGGTTTTTGAGCTTAAAAATGACATGATCAGAGGCATATATATTTAAGAAGTTACTTGCCTTGTGCATTGTTTTTCTCTTAATTTTCTATTATTTTCAATACATATTTGGTCTAAAACTGCAATGTGAGCTACTGACACAGTGACTCGCAAAGAAAGAGAAACCAAGCAGGGCTACGGGAATGCTACTTCTTGTGCCCAGCAAATTGTGAGGAGAATAAATGTAAATACACTGTTAGGTCACAGCAATGTTGTTTTCATTCCATAGTCAAATGACCCTCCTAACCAATTCTTTTTTTTTTTTCTATCCCCTGACCTCCTCCCCCCCCCCCGCCCCCCCGCGCCGCCCTCCTAACCAATTCTTAATTCAATACAAACCATTTTTGGTTTGGAGAAACTAAAGGACCTTCCTCTGCCCGTAATTATCTTCATGCAGGTTACAATACAGCCAAAGGGGACTTGGTGAGATCCATCCTTTACCCCCGGCCTCTGAACTTCAAACTCTACAGTGGTGCCTTCAAGTTCATAGTGTTCCTGGCCTGTATTGGAGTTGTGGGATTTTCCTATGCCCTTGGTGTGTATATGTATCACAGAGTAAGTACTGAGGGTAAGGGTTTTTAATAGTATAGTTTTATCAAGGAGTTTGACTTACCACTGAGTCCTGTTATTCTGTGAATCAATGATGTCCAACAGAGCTTGCTTAGATGATGAAAATATTGTATGCAGTATAGACACTGTCTAGTTTGGTAGCCCTTAACCATGCATGCTTATTGAGCACTTGAAATATGGCTAGTGTAACCAAGGCAGTGAATTTTCTATTTTATTTTATTTTCATTAATCAGCCATTTGTGGTTAGTAAAAATTATATTAGATGGTGCAGCTACAAAAAGTTGCTCCTTTCACCACTTAGATGGGGATAAGAATTTACTGCATTGGTAATACCCAAGCCAAATAACTTCAGAGAAAATACATATTTCTTAAGCCTGATGTGATGGGGAGGATTTCATTAATCAGATCAGAGGGCAGGAAGGCCATACTAATTCGAGTGAGCAAATACGAAAGAAGAAATGCACACGGGCCTTCTGGCACCAGCAAGCAATTAAGAGATTAAGTCTAGCAAGATAGAAAGAGATCAGATTGAAGGAGACCCTGAATGTCATGCCTAGAAATATGGATTATTTGTGAGTGTTGACATATTTGAGGGTGTACTCTGTACAGGAAATACTTAACATACCATGCAGCCAATGGTTGGCCCTGTGTTTTGTTAGGTTCTGAGATGAAATTCAATGTCTACTTTTACAGAGCTGCATGCTGGATGGATTCCCACTACCTTTTAAGTTTCAGGGTGTCTGTTTCATTTGAATGTCTCTCTCTTCATACTTGTGATAGCTGGAGAGGGAAAGGTTGTCACAATGATCTCTGAGGTCCTTTCTGGTCCTGAGAGTCTAATTCTCTTGTGAGCTATGTCATCTTTTCTGTGAGACATCTGAGATCTTAACAGTGTAGGCTCAAAGGAAAGAAGAAAAAAATGTGAATAAACAGATTCAAACATGGGTATGAAACTGAGTGGAGGTGTCCTAGTTACAATGCACCAACTGGTAGCATCAAGTACATTCTCTGTGTGTGTTGGAGGGGGAGAGGGGTGAATATTATGGGCAGAGACACGGTCTTAAGAATAACTAGGCGATGTTCATGCTCTCATTTGATCTCTGATAGTCCTTTCAATCTGAAGTAAGACTCCATGGAGCACGTCTGGAGGAGGCCAGGGTATATTGGCAGGAGTAGAATGGACCCTGAAGGAATGAGGCACACTGTCAAACCCCGGGGGACTGAACTTTGAGGCAGGATACCAGTTACAAATGGGAGTAGGAGTGTTCAGCAGGAAAACAGGCACAAGACCCTGTCCTGAGACCGGGAGGTGCTGGCAATGATGGAGAAGGAAGGTTTTCTGGGCAGGACTCAACATCTAATATGCACCAAAGCAACAAGGCTAATTACAGACCCCATCTTCTTGGGGTCAAAACCTGTGGTGCTGTTGACCTCCTTTATGTGCACTGGTTCAAGATTAGACAGGGCCGAGTCCTTAAAGTCAAAACTCCTCTGTGGCTGTGGGAGGGAAAAGCAGGCAATTATGGATTTTGCAATAAACTGAGATTGGACCAAAGATGTATCTAGCAGCCATTGCTACTGAATTTGAAGCTGCGATTTCAGTACTCAAAAGAGGACTTTATGGTCAAACTTATGGTTCATTTAAAAAAAAAAATAACACCTAGGCAAGGTTGGAGAGGATTGAGCCATTATAACTAGGGCATGTGAAAAATAAAACAAACCACCCCATGACTTGATCTTGGCCCTGCCTTTGCCAGCCTGTGAATTTCTTCAGATCTGCCTGGAATCTTGACTCCAGGAGAACTGGCTTGTTAGTAAAACACATTGGTACGCATTTGTGCCTTGGAGTCGGATCAACTAGAGTTCAGATCCTCATCATTTAACTAACATGAGGCCTTGAAGAAGTTAACTTTTAAGCCTTGGTTTCCTCACTTATTAAGTGATTAAGAAAAAATAATGGTACATACGTCATGAGGTTATTGTGAAGTAACTAAGCAATGCGTGTGTGCCCGTCTCAGAGTGTGTGTCCAGTGAGGGCCAGCTATTTTCATTATTGGCTTCCCTATAGCAGATAATATTTGCTGAGATCTTGGCAAAATATTGGTCATAGTTTTTAGCAAGTTATCATTTATTCAATGTGTGTGCTGAGCACCTCCTCTGTTCAGAAACTGTGCTAAACTCTCTATCAAGAGATGAATAAGATAAATTCAAAGATGAGTAAGCTATAGCTGCTGTACCCAGGGAGTTTGTGGGCTAGAGGGGGAGAGAGGTTTATAATCCAAGAGTCAGGCCACTGTGTGAAATATAACTCTAGACTAGTCCCAGTGCCCTGGTAGACCAGAGGGTGTATGGATGGGCTGAGAAGGGCTAGGCACCCTGAGTGGAAGGAATGCTATGTGGAGAGAAACTGAGGCAGGAAAGGCCATGGAGAGTGTGGGGTGAGGACCAGAGTCTCCTGTGTTCTGCAGTGGGAGGCAATTTATTCATTCATTGAGCACAGCCAAGAGAACCCTCAGCCCTGCTGAGAGAGCCAGTTCGGTAGGAATCTTCTGAGTCATTAGCGCTTCTGTGTTGGGGGAGACAGTGCCAAGAAGGGTGCCAGCCTGCTTGGCTGGGCTAACCTGTGTGTCCCTCCCCTCCCCAGGTCTCACCAAGACGTACCGTAGCCATGGCCCTGCTCCTCTTCACCGGAACTGTCCCTCCAGTGCTGCCAGCTGCCCTGACCACAGGCATCATGTATGCACAAAAGAGGCTGAAGAAAAAGAAAATCTTCTGTATCTCCCCACAGAGAATCAATATGTGCGGACAAATAAACCTCGTGTGCTTTGACAAAGTATGAACTAAACTCTGCAGTTTGGCAATTGATGGTTTTAGAGCTGGGAAGAGCCTCAGAGAATGTCTAGTCCGGCGCCCTCATTTTACAGATGGGAGCACTGAGGCCAGAGAAGGCCACGTAGTGAGCTCATGTGAGATCATGTTTAGAAGCCTGCTGTGCTGAGGCCCAGGAAGTGGGTCAGCCATCACTCGTGCATTTCTTTCCTGTGAAATTTAATACTTTTGGTCCCTGTTTTGAGTTTCTAAACAATCTCTTACTGTAGTAACTTATAGATATGACTGCTTCTTCAGGCAAAAAAGAGAAAATATGAGGGACATTTTGATTCCCTGAAGTGCTTTGTCCTGAGCTGAAGTGAGCATATTCATTTCTCTGCCTCATAGCTTCACTGCTATAATGCAATGGCCTGGCTTGTTCCCTCGGTGGTGTCTTCAGTTCATTTGCATTTGAATAATTGATAAAGGCTTGACCACTTTTTAATTAACCCACTTTGGCAGAGGGCCCCATAATGAGATGTTCCTAGCTCTTGAGAAGTTCATGGTCTAGCTGAGGAAGCAGGTAAATGGAAGTGAAGATGATGATAATGCAGTGAGATGCATGCTTAATGCAGGTATGAGTGGAGCATAGAGGTGCAGTTACCTGGCGCAGGTGGGAGGTCATCTCTGAGCTGGGTTTTGGTTGTTGGATAGAATGGGCCTAGGCTCAGAGCCAAGCAGCCAAGAAACATAAGGATGTGAGGGCCTATAGCACAGGAGGATAAAGTTCACTGGGGTGTGGCTGGAATGTGGGCTGTTCCGTAGGGAATGCAGCTGGAGAGGAGGAGCCCAATTGCTCAGTGCCTGATGTACCAAGTTAAGGAGCAGGGCCTTGTCATGAAGCAAATGGGAGTCTTTCCCATTTTTTTAAAAAAGACCAGTAACATTTTTAAAAAATATTTATTTTATTGATTTTTTACAGAGAGGAAGGGAAACGGATAGTTAGAAACATCGATGAGAGAGAAACATCGATCAGCTGCCTCCTGCACACCTCCTACTGGGAATATGCCCGCAACCAAGGTACATGCCCTTGACCAGAATTGAACCCGGGACCCTTCAGTCCGCAGGCCGATGCTCTATCCACTGAGCCAAACCGGTCAGGGCCAGTAACATTTTTATAGGTGTGTTTTAGTTATTCCAATGGGGCGTTTGATAAGAAGGGATAGAAGGGAGATAGGGCTGAAGCAGGAGGTTATCTGGAGGTAACTGAAGAGCACGCTCATTGTCCTAGACAGTGAGGTCAAGAATGGAGACTAGAGGACAAACTGGAGAGACAGGAGCAGGCTTGACAAGTCTTCATCCCCAATTGGAAGTGGCATAGCTCTTAGATTGCTTTAGTTCTATTCTCTTTCAGTTTCCTTTGGTAAAGGAAATCCTCTATTGCCATCAGTGAGGAGCCAGTAGGGTTAACTTAACAGTAGCTTCCTTTTAGATTCAGGGCCAGATAACAGCCCTTTGGACATTTTCTAATAGGGACTCCCATTACTTACCCCAGCGACATCATTACTGTTTAGAATATAGGAAGGGGATTTATAAAATATGTTCATTATATTTGGTTATTTCTAGAGCTAATTTTACACAGGGTGTTTATCTTCCTATGTAAAGCTTTTTCCTCCCCATCCTCATGTGCTTCTTTGCTAGTCTGTGTTAAGGACCACTCTTCATCAAGCTTGGCCAAGTTCCTGGTGGCATGACATCATGTGATAATATAAAGGAGTCCTGATTGGGAATTAGCAAAATGAGAGATCGAATCCTGAATTTAGGCTAACTTTCTGCATGACTTTTGTGATAAGATTATCAAGTTTCTTTCTAGCTCTCACATTATAAAGCTCTACCAGCACGATGTTGGAATAAAAGCACTCTACAATTAATTGAATTATTGAATTTCCATCTAGTGCTGTTTCAATTTAGGAGATATTTACCACTGGGTTTCTGAGTACACTTGTTCCCATGTGTATCTCCAGTTAATGTCGGTTTGTTGTAAGTTCTCTAAAACAAGTTCCCCCTTTTCTATTCAATTCAGCCCAAGACTGGGATAATATTTATGCCAAGAAGTTTTCTTTATCTATTTTATTCTCTTTAGAATCTCAGATACAATTTAGGTTTCTTTCTATTTTATGGTCAGCTTTAGTGTATTATGGTCATTTTCACGCAGATAAATAACATGGTACCATTTCTATTTGCTGCCGTACCATCTCTATTTTCATGTTCAAAATATTGATGCTTAAAAACATAATCTAATCACCAGAAAAACATCTCAGTTTGGATTAAGTTGCTAAGTCTTTTTGAAATGGAACAACTCAAGGGGATTTGGAAACACATAGGTTGTGTTTCTTATAAAATACAGGAGGGAAATGAAGCAAATAGCTTTTCTTGTTTTTGCCCTTCAAGAAATAACTCACACAGGCATGTTAGCTTTCTATAAAGTCCAAATGAATGAATACAACAAAGATTCCTTAATTCTTTAATCTAAAAATCAGTATGGGCTTTGTCTTTCCATATACTTTGCCAAATTTATTTACCATTTGTTGTCTAGTGGAAGAATCTAGATGACTGGATTCTGGCTCTTTCTTTCTTATTTACAGGCCATTGTGTCCTAAGGCTGCTCCGGTCACCTGTAGCCTGTGACTGTGTCTACCTATTTACTCAGTTGTAAGAATTGAAAGCATTGTGATCACTTCACTGTAAAGTACTGTGCTAATGTGATGTGCTGTAATGATAGAAGATGTTGTTTAGTAGAAAACTGAAAATTCAGTGTCTTATACAGAGATGACCTTTAAAAAGTACGTCAGAGACCTGGGAGTCAGTGTTGAAATAGGATATTCCCCAACACTTGGTAGTACTCTGCTTTGCTTTGATAATGTTGACACAACGGTAGTCAGCTCCTTACTCTGAATGGGTGTTAAGCAGGCCTAAAGCTGTTGGTAGCCAGCTCTTTACTCTGAATGGATATTAAGCAGGCCTAAAGCTGTTAGCGTACGTACTGAAGACATTGGGATATGTAGTTCATGACCAACTGTGAAACAATGAGCAAATTAAAAGTGCTATGATTGTCCTCAGTTCTGTTTTGAATTCTCTATTACATTTTCTGATAAATACTCTCCCATAATACAGCAAATCAAATCTTCCAACTATTTTCCTCTTGACCTAACAATAAAACCCATTCATGGACATTCATTAATATTCATTTAGCACTTTGTTGCTCTTTTTAGTCTCAAAGCCCTTTATCAACATTTTATTATCAATCTGGAAAGTCACCATATCACCCATATTTTAGGAAATTGTGTGAACCAGATGGCAGACTGTGAACTAAATAGTCTTAAAAAGTAAAGAAAAAATTTCTGAGCTCTTCTTTAGAAAGATAACAAGTGCCAACTAAAAGCCAAAGCTGGTTCTTATTAGATATCCATTCACTGAACTTCTCTCATTTAACAACAAGTCAAAACATTAACAAAAACAAATCACTTCCATTTTGTTGTAATGGTTAGTAATTAGAATCATCTAATTATCAACATGGTCTTTTGGAAATCATTTGTCACCTGCTGAACATTTCTTTCAGGTGCCCTTCTCTGATTTAAAATTTGATGCTTCCAAAGAGAAGGCTTTGGATAACTGGATCTACTTTAATTTCTTGGGAACTTGTTTATTTATGTATTTTTTTCTTATAATTTAGTGATTTTAGAGAGAAAGGGAGAGGAAGAGAGAGATAGAAACATCAATGATGAGAGAGAATCATTAATTGGCTGCCTCCTGCATGCCCCCCACTGTGGATCAAACCCACAATTGAACCTGGGACCCTTCAGTCCACAGGCCGATGCTCTATCCACTGAGCCAAACCAGCTAGGTCTGGAATTTGGTTTTTATGTGAGTTATGATATAATTAAAAGCTCCAAATCTTATGCTAATACGACTCTATTTTTTCCCCCCCAGACTGGCACTCTTACAGAGGATGGGCTGGACCTCTGGGGAACTGTCCCCACTGCTGACAACTGGTAGGCACCTTCATGAAGAAGGAATGTGTGACTGGTGAGGCTGCCTTGGGCTACTCAAATCCATTCTTCCAGTGTTGAGGGATCAATGCCCCATAAAATATGTATAATAATTGGCTGGAACCAGCTCCCAATTATTCTAATTTTTTAAATTAAATGAGTTCTAATTTCAGAATTAGACAGGGAAAGTAGGCCTTCAAGCTCCACATGAAAAATGGAATAGAATGAGGTTAGTGATTAAGAAGCTGAATGACTAAAACAGAGCAGTAAAGAGTGAAATCAGGACTGTGCTTAAGTAAAAACTGCAAAGACTTCCTGGGCAGCTAGTGTGGTAGGGAATCCAGAGAAGAAGAGCTCCATCTCTTCCCTTAGTTTACACTCCAGCGGAATGAAAGGGCGCAGAGTAATAGCAGGTAGGCAGCACACACATCGTTGCAGGAGACCCATGGTCTGGGCCTCAACAAACTACCTGGGCTCTAGCCCTACTCCTGAATCTCTGCCCCTGGCTGTGTATAGGTCCAGTCCAGGTCTTTGTCCAGACAGGCAGGGCCTCTACTGGTCTGAGTCACAAAAGGGGGAAAGGATGTTTGCAGTTTCAACCCTGCCTCTCACTCCCTTGCCCCTAGTACTCTGAAAATTTTTGGGAGATAGAAACATCTAGATATAATTTCTATTTAGCTCTAAGACTGGAGGAGAAGAAGGTAAACTAAACCGGTCTACTGTCAAAGAAGAAAACAAGTTTTAGATGCTGACGTCCATGCCAGGAGTTTCAGGGAATAGGGGCAAAGGCCAAAAGGCTGAGTAGAGAGAAATATCACAGTCCATGCATGCTTTTACTTGAGCCACTGGGCAGGCATCCTATTCATCTCCTCTGCACCAGTGGCTTAGGGACTTCTTGCCTCTGGTGTGTGACTTCCTAGAGACAGCTCTGGGGAGTTTGCAGGAATCAGCTCTGAGCCTTACAGTGTGCCTTCCTGAGATGCTGCCATCATGTGCGCAGGCTACAAGTACCCTGACAGAAGTCCCTGTGATTCTATATGCTGAAATGACAGCATTGATTGACAAGTGGCAAGCTATTGAAAAGGAGGTACACATCCATCTCAAAGGATGGTTTTCTGAACAGCAATGTGCAGGCAGAACACTCCAGTTAGAAAATAAGGAAGCCGAGTGAGCTGATATCTGCAAACTCTCCAAGGGCTCAAGGGCAGGGCAATACCTGTGCAAACGTAGAAATCGCAAGATGTTTACCTTGGATCTGGAAAAATTGTGCATCAAGGACACCAGTATGAGTAGAATCTGTAAGGTAACATAGAACTGAAGCAGTCAGGGCCTTGAATACCAGGTTTGGGTTTGAACTTTATCATACTGGACATGGGGAGCTATTGAAAGTTTTTGACATAGGGATTGGGTATTATTGAAGCTCCGTGTTAGTGAGATTTAAGGGGCACAGGTGCACAATGATTTTGTTGAAGGCCTTAACTTATTAGTCATTTTCTTTACCAGTTTCCAGGAAGTCCACAGCTTTGCCTCAGGCAAGGCTCTGCCCTGGGGCCCACTGTGTGCCGCCATGGCCAGCTGCCACTCTCTGATCCTCCTAGATGGGACCATCCAGGGAGACCCTCTGGACCTCAAGATGTTTGAGGGCACCAACTGGGTAAGATGATAGTTTATTGCTTCAACAGAATGAAGAAAACATGAAGAAATCCTTACTGGGAATGCTAAAGCTTTTCTAACTTTGGTTGAAACCCAGAGAAGATTTATAATCATGCACAAACGAAGTCTGATCCTACCTGAATTTTCTAGCCTCTGTGCCAAAGGCCTCTGTTAATGAGTGCAACATGAAATAGGGTTTCATGATCAGATGGATTTGGGAACTGCTGTTTAAACAAAATTAGATCAATTTCTTGACTGCAAGATTTCTTTAATATACTGTGGTACATTGTGAATATTCAAGAGAGACTATGAAATGCCGCATTTCCCAAACCTATTTGACCACAGAAACCTTATTTTTGGGCCAAAATATGTTTTGGAGAAAAATATTCTTCAAAACATCCTCAGAGAAACAGTAGACTAAAGCAGTGCTGTCCACTATAGTAACCACTTATCACATGTGGCTAATGAGCATTTGAAATGTGGCTATGCAAATGAGGAACTGAATTTATTTCATTTAAATTTAAGTTTAAATATCTACAAATGGCTGGTAGCTACTGTATTAGACAGCATAGGTTTATACACCAAAGTGTGTGTGTGTGTGTGTGTGTGTGTGTGTGTGTGTGTGGTGGTGGGGCGCTCTCAGTCCAATGGGTTCAATTTTCTGAGCTGAGTGTGAATGGTAGTTGAAGGTCATAAACCCATCTTGGCAACTGTCATGACAAGGCGGTAAGACCTCTCCACTCTACCACTCTCTAGTGTGGACCCCAAATTCAGAACCAAGGCTCTGAGTCTGTGCTTCATTATGCATTTGAGATTACAAAGCCTCACTCACAGACTTGTGGTGAGCATTGAGACTGTGAGCCTAAAAGGGCCCCATGTATTGTAAAGTGCCCAACACATGGAGGGTATTAATGAACGAATGAATTAGTTACTTACATTCTCCTATCCTCCAAAAAAAATGTTCTAAAGCTACTTAGAATGATACATCAAATACAGGCCAGCATTTTAAACAGAGTTGTAAAGAAATGGAAACAAATTATTGTAAGGACATTAAGAACATCTCACAAAAAATGTAATTTAAAGATGTATGGTAGGAAAATTGTAGCTTTCTAGAGGCCAGAATAATAAAAAGAAGAAACCTGTTAAACAGGGAAGTTACTGATATCAGTACATTATAATGAGAGCATTTGTTTTAGAGATATTTTTGACACCAAGACAAAACAGTACTCACTTTCCTGGATCTTAATGGGGAGGAATTAGGGTAATTATTATAAGCAATGTCCTACCAACATCACTAGAGTTGGCACAATAATGAATTACACAGGGCCCTTGTTACTATATGTGACTTTGACCCTGGTTTTAGTAGTGCCCCCTTTTCCATAACAGGAAGGTTGACTATCTTTACAAAGGACAGATGAGTTAGGTTCATGTGTGGAAACATAAATCATTATTATTAACTCTGTCAGAACTGTTTTTAAGAACAGTTATATCCACCCCAAACAAAGCATAAAAGTGCAAGAATGTTCATCAAGTTTAAAACTGGGTGAGAAGTAGCCTGGAGTTAAGCATCTTTTGATAGTTAGGAACCTTTCATAACGGGGAGGGGAAAAGTCCTTATAGACTGTAAGAATTTTAGCACTGGAAGGGATATTAGAGTATTTTTCAGAAGAAACTATGATCTAGAAAAATGCAGCAATATTTCCAAGGTTAAATAGGTGACAGAGTGAACATCACTATTGTCTCTTATATTCTGACCTTTATTATGTATATATTTGACTGATTTTCCCATATATTAGGTTAATATTAATTTCTCAGGTGGTATGACTTACACTGTTATAATATCCAAAAAATATAAACCTTTTTGAAATATGCTAACTTGCTAATTATCTAGCTACCTAATTAGGCTGGTAGCATGGGTATAGCGTCAGAAATACTCCCATGTTTATCTAAAGACCCAATCCTAAATCATCTGAAAGCTAATGTGCTCAGTTCCATTGAAGAGTAAATCTCCACCTAAGCCCTCCTTCAATTACTAGACATACCATTTAGGAAGAGCCATTGGCCTATAGCTCACACTTCTTCCATCAATCACTACTTAAAATGCAGTCACAATATTTCTGGCTTTTCCACATTCTACAAGAAGATCCTTTAACGTAAATCAACACAACAGAAATCTGACAATGGGGTGTTAAGATAATTGGCCTAGAAGAGAAAGTATGTGAAAAGGGCTTTGGAAAGATTAAAGTGCTATGCAAATGAGAGAAATTTCTTTCTTATTATTTTTCCCTAAGGAATCTTATGAATGTTTTTTTATTTTAAAACAGATCATGGAAGATTGCAATGTAGACTACTGCAAATTTAGGATGTCAGACTCAAACATAACCATAAAACCAGGACCGAAAGCCAGTCGGGTATGATTTGCTTCTTTCAATCATGTAGCTCTTTCCCCTTAAAACAGATGAAACTCCCCTGAATTTTACATATTTCTATATCCCTATTATTTTGCCTTACTTTAACAGTGTCCATAGTTGGTTTGCTTATTTGTTTACTCCTGAATTTATCCATTAATTCATTCAACACCCACTGAGTACCCATATACGCTAGAGCACTGTGCTCGGTGCTAAGGGATGGAGTGATTTCAATGCTAGACACGTTGGGCTCTGTGTTGGAGTACATGGGCTGGTAGAAAAATCAATAGAGGTACAAATAAGTATAATACAATGTGCCAAGTGCTATAATAAAGGCCAAACACAGTGCCACAGGAATCCAGAGATGGGCGTGAATACTCTTTCTGGGAGAGAAAAGCACCACAAAGGAGGGGTGACCTGTGACCTTGGCCTGGAAAATGATTAGGATTTCTCCAGGCAGCCAAAGGAAAGGGCCTTGCAGACAACTTGATGAGGGAATTGTCTTAGAGGGAGCCAGAAAAATACCAATGTTATGATAAGTACACCACTTCATGATGTCCCTGAGCTCATTGCAAAGGAAACTCTGTTTGTTGGTGTGTTATCTACTAAATCTCACTTAAAAGCTTCTTAAACGCCCCGTTTTTTCTTTTTAAATTTTTATTGATTTTTAGAGAGAGAGGAAGGGAAAGGGAGAGAAAGATAGAAACATCAATGAGAGAGAAACATCATCAGCTGCCTCTTGCACACCTCCTACTGGGGAACCTGCCTGCAAGCCAGGCATGTGCCCTGACTGAGAATTGAACCATGTCCTTTTGGTTTCTGGGTTGACGCTCAACCACTGAGCCATCCTGACTGGGCTAAACGCCTTTTTCTTGGTCCACTCTCAGAGTCCTGTGGAAGCTATCACCATCTTGCGCCAGTTTCCATTCTCGTCAAGCCTGCAGAGGATGTCTGTGGTTGCTGGGCTAGCAGGCGAGGGTCACTTCCATGTCTACATGAAGGGCGCCCCCGAGATGTTGGTCAAGTTCTGCAGATCCGAAACAGGTACTAACTGGCACATTTCCCTTTCGGGAGTGAAAGTGCTTTAAGAGTCCAAACACATAAAGCAAACAAGCCTAAGTCAATAAGTGCAGAGGTGGTTGTTTTCTCAGTGTGTGGGAAGTGGGACTCATAGATTTGATAAGGCAGACATGATACTTTCAAGGCAAAGAGGCAGAGAGTAAATGCCCAGCTGTGGTCCAGCTAGAAATGCCCAACCACAATGGGGTATCAGAGAAGGAGATGTGAAGCGAGCATCAGGAGCCAGAAGAGGAAGCTACACAGGGCTCAGAGAACCAGCGTGGGTGATAGTGAGAAGCACTCAGAAGACAGAGCCAAAGGGAGAGGCTGGACACTAGACAATTCTACAGAAGGGGTGTTCTGTCACCTCCTGGGGACTGGCACCTCTAAAGGAGACTCAGAGACATCAATGGAAGGAGAATGTAGAAAAGATAAGTCGTAGAAAAAAAGTGATTACAGTAAATTAGATGGTATTAGAGCAAGGTAATAGATCATTTTCACAATAATTTCATCTTTCTGGGCCAGATTTTGAGCTGATTTGTATTGTTTCATAGTCTTATAAACATATGCACCCTCTAAGCAGCAGCCCAGGTTTATAAGAATACTGTTGCATTCAAATGAGTTCATTTGGGTAAATCGGCCTTTTCCTTTTGATTTTCATCTATATTCGCCTTATGATTGCTGATATCCATCAACTCGTGCACAGAATTTTGATTTGGCAAATGATTCCTTTAACTTCTCTCTCTACTTGGAGTCATTTGTGTCTTAGAAGTACCTCCTTTTTCTTTGATCTTCATAGCTCTCATTAACTCTATCCTTTATAGATTGATGACCTATACTTTTCTTTCTACTTTTTCAGCCACACAGATATAAGTATCTCTTTGACATTTTAACCAGTAGCTATTAACCCTGCTCTGTCAGGTTTGGTGTCACTTGTCACCTCTTATTCTTCTGGTAGTCCTTCCAATTCTTCCTATTGTTCTAAACTCTGATCCTTTACAAATGCTAATGTCATCTTCAGTGATTTCCCCCCCCCCCCTTCCTGTACTTAAGAAGTAGAGAGGTAGGAGCTTCCTTGAAATTAGACCCGCCTGCAAGATTACTTCAGAAAGTCTGAGCTGAATGGGTACATAGAGAGCTACAACCCCCTCCTTTTTTCTATTGTAAAATGGAGGTGCAGAAGAGAGACTTAACATGCCCAAGGTCAGAAAGCTAGTTGGTAATAGAGTGGAGACTGGAAGTCAGTGTTTTGCTACATAAGCTGCTATACCGCCCATTATACTGTGCTTCTTCCTAATGCCTTTACTGGCATACTATAAACCATAAAGATTTTATAAATATACTATCATTAGTTATGATTACCATGTCAAAATACACACGTGTTGGCATTGTGTCATCCATTATCTAAAGTAGGGATCAACAAACATTTTTGTGAAGAGCCAGGTACTAAATAATTTAGGATTTGTTACCACATGGTTTCTGTTTCAACTGCTCACCCCTGCCATTGTAGCCTAAAAGCAGCCATAGACAATGAAACTAATGGGTGTGGCTATGCTCCAATAAAACTTTATTTACAAAAACAAACAATGGGCCAGATTTGGCCTGTAGTTCACTGATCCCTGATTTAGAGAATCGATATTTCTCTCATTTCATCCAGTTTGATACAATCCTGAGGTCTGTCCATACTGAATCTAGCCAGTGTATTTGACACTCAGTTGATGACCAGAACATCTTTGGCATTTGTTTCTGTCAGAGTAGTAAGAGCACACATGAAGTGTTTGTGGCCTTTAACTAGAAGCTGTGGTTTTTCTATTAAAGTGTTTTTATGGAGTGAAGGGTAAAACAAGGTACAGCAACTGCATCCCACAGCCTTGCATAGGAGTTCAGTGACCTTCAATGTGACCTTGCATTTACCTGTCTTTTCTCTCCTGGCAGTGCCCAGGAACTTCCCACAGGAACTGGGGAATTACACAATGCAAGGCTTCCGTGTCATTGCCCTTGCCCATAAAACCTTGAGCCTGGGAAAGCTTTCAGAAGTGGACAGTTTATCCAGGTAAAAAACTCAAAAATCAGTTCTGTGTGAATGAAGTGAAGGAGCCCCTGGAGATGAATGGATAGCTCAAATCATTAAGAAAGTTCTTGGAGATGAAGACTCAATCTCATTCAGCTCCTTAATTCAGAGATGGCTAACAGTGAGCCACATCGGGGGGACTTGATTAGATCACAATGCTGGTTAGTGGTAGAACATGGTTGGGGGTTGAGATGTCCTGACTCCCAGATGCTAGTAGCAAATTCTCTCTGCCCTGAATTCCATCATTCCAACAAAAATGACCAACACTATTTGGGAGGACTACATACAAAAGAGTTGAGGGAAAGAGACAGTTGGCACCTTGAAAGTCCTCCAGAATCCTTCAGACTTAGGTTCTTTCAGGACCCAATAATATACCCCCCTCAGATCTGAAGAGGTAGTGAGTGCAAACTGCATTTCTTATCTATATATATAAGAGCCTAAGTGACCTTTACAACCGGTTGACCAAACAACCGGTTGACCAAACAACCGGTTGACTGGTCACTGTGATGCCGCAGTGACTACCAGGGGGCAGGCACTCAATGCAGGAGCTGCCGCCTGGTGGTCAGTGCAGTCCCACAGCCAACCTCCCGCGGTCCTCGCACACACCACCCTCCCCCATCAGCCCAATTTCCAGCCAGGCCAAGGGACCCTAGTATGAAATATAATTCAGTATCTTTAATTACATTACAGAGATGAATTGTCCTCATTAGAGGATAATCTGAAGATCTTTTTAAATGTTTCTCAATTTTTAAAGGCTGTTTTTGAATTTTCTATGACAAAGAAGTAGAGAAATACTGTGAAAAATTGAATAATGAATCATCTATGTATCACTTATCTTTGGTTTTGTGTGGCTGATATATACTTTTATGTAAAATTAGCTCCCCTACAAAAGATACGGATATTCTTGGTTCAACATTAGTATTTACAACGTAAGTCTATCTACTGGAATGTAATCAGTAATCATTGCCCCTTTCTTACAGTGTCAACTTCTCCTATCTGTAAAATGCAGGATTGTATGGTCCCTAAGGAGCCTTTCAGCCATGACATTTTAATCTGCTAAATAGAACCACAAAGCTCATTTTGCAATGTATGAATGGCACTCTCAGGTTTAACATTCAAGGTGTTAGTTATTCTTGAGCAAGCATAAAGACCCATCACACGCAGGATTGTACAATTTTTCAAGACACAAATTTTAATAACGAACATTAAGATCACGTGTGAAAGGAAGATTTATGTAGCTTGACATGGAATGCAGCCACCACCCAGCTGCCACAGACAAAGACAGCTGTGATGTTCTTATTTAAAAGCTGCTACTGAGATAGACTTTATTCTAAACATACCAAAATAAAAAAATAAGGATAAAATGTGCTAGATTTCTAGCCATCTCAGATTTCTAAGAGAATTTCAGGAGTCTAGTATGCTTCTTGGAATTTAGTTACTATTTTCAAAGAGGATAAAGGGATAGGGTTTTTGATATTTTTAAGAATCAAATCATATTTAGTTAAGTTTTCCAATTAGAAAATGAAAAACTTCTAAAAAAAACTGCCATCAGAAAAGGAAATAGAAGAGTTTTATGAGATGACTTAGAAAATAAAACACAAGCTATAAAACAGAAAAAATATTTGATCAAGATGTCCCCTTTTATTGGTTTAGCAATGTTCTATTGAGCTTGACTGTGTGAAATGCTCTTTGAGGCACTGAGGATTCAGAAGTGAATAGAATAAAATCCTTGCCCTCATGAGCTTAAATCCTAATTGGGGAAAATATATAATAAAATATACATAAGCAATATAAAAAATATATGTATATAGACAGATAGATAATATATATGTATACAAAATAGACCTATACAATATTGTCAAGTAGTAAAAAATGCACAGAGGGGAAAAATAAAGCAGGTTGAGAGTATTTTTTAAAAATGACAGGGGACACCCTTTCCCATGGGGTGATCAAGGAAGTCCTCTGAGGAGGCAAGCTTTGGACAGACATTTGAGTAAAGTGCGGGAGAAAGGCATACAGCTATCCAGAGGAAAAGCTTTGCAGGCAATAGAAATAGTGGACACAAGGGTCCTTATACAGGACTTTGCTAGAAATGTTATAGAGTCACAAAAGTCCAGAGTGCCTGAAATGGTGAACAAGGAAAAGAGCTATAAAGTAGGGATGAAAACCAGAATTAATCAGTGAGAAAAATTTTGGATCTTCCTTTTAGTTCTAGTTAATGAGAAAGTAGTAATCCAATTTATAATGGAAATTCATGAAGTTAAATGATGGGACTTCAACAAGTTCTATATTAAGGTACTTTTTCTTTTATAATATTTTCTGAGATCACTAAGACAGGATTTATATTTGTTTATCTGAGTATTCACCAAAGTGCCCTAATACAAGATCTAAAATCAAGTAGTTATTTAGTGAATGGACTTTTGAAGGAAGGCTGTAACAACTTAAATTCTACTCCAGATAGAAGTGTTCTTATCCAACTTTGAATTATATTTTCAAGCCTCCAATTTCAAATTCTGAAAACTATTCAAATCCTTGGCTAATATCATGTATCAGGTTACAAATAGAAGTTGAAATGAATAATAGCATATTCAACTATTACTATAGTATCCTGTATGCAGTATGTCTTAACACATGTGTAATAAATTGAAATTACTTTAAGCTCAAAAAAATGTCTTGGAAATGAAAAATATAAATGATTAACAATATTTGGAAGATAATCACATTATTTTTAAAAAAGGGGTTGAAAACTAAAGGCAGCTATAAGATATAAAAGTCATTGCTGCCTCTGAGAAGTAGAAGGGCAGTGTGAAAACATGGTCTTTTGGTTTTCATAATAAGTTTTTTGGGTTCTTTTTGAATTATTAAACACTAGAGGCCTGGTGCACGAAATTTGTGCATGGGTAGGGTCCCTAGGCCTGGCCAGCGATCAGGGTTGATCGGAGCCTTCCGGCTGCCAGCTAGGGCCTTCCTTCCCCAGCTGCTGGCTGCTGGCCGGGGCCTGCCTTTGTTCCGCACCACCCCCTGGTGCTCAGCACACATCATAGCAAGCGATTGAACTCCCGGTCTACCGGTCAAACTCCCGAGGGGACACTCTGCATATTAGCCTTTTATATATATATATATATATATAGATGACCACGTAGTACATTGATAAAACTTAGAAATTTTAAAAACAAGAAATAAATCCAACTCTTGAGGCTATATAAATAAGCCTTAATATTCACTTTCTCCTGAATCCATAGAGAGAAGGTGGAGTCAGAGTTAACATTTCTGGGACTTCTTATAATGGAGAATCGCTTGAAAAAGGAAACCAAACCCGTCTTGAAGGAGCTGAGAGAGGCCTGCATCAGGACTGTGATGATTACCGGTATGTGTGTCTGGAGGCCTGATAAGCTGAATGTCTCCTGGGCATAGGAAAAATACTGTGTGAGCTGAGTTCATATGACTGAAGCAGAAAGAAAGATGCTTTGCTGTCAAGTTTGTCACCCCGTAGTACAGTTACCTGGAAACATGTGTAGCTCCCCCAACACCACCGTGAGTTTTGGAGGCAATTACTATATCTTCTTTTCTTTGTCTAATACCTACTCTTTCTACCCAAAATCAGTCTACTGCTAAGGGATTCACAGTAAATGCTTAAACACAAGAATGTGTTTTCATCAATAACCCCCCAATAGGCCTCCTTGTAAAGGGTGTGAGACTCTGCTGGACTGTCCTTCAAGGCAGTGGTGATAGACGTGGCACCTGATAATCAAATTGAAGCATGGCCTAGCGCTAAGTGTTCTTTTCTCTGCTTAACTGGAATCCAGATCCCAAGGATGGTTTTATGCTATCGGATTGGACCATGTTACCCCACCACTAAGAGCTGCCAGTCTCCTGGGATTAGTCATAAATTGACCACCACTTATTTATTCATTGTGCATTTTTTGGAAATATGCAATATTCAGGTACCAGAATGCTAACTATGGTGGGAAGGAAATGCAGACAGAAGTTGACCACTAGGGGCAGACAAACTGAGGCAGAGTGGAAGATAAATGATGATAAAATAAGGTGGAAATTAATAAATGCTGACAAAGAACACCAACAAAGTACTATGGACACTCAGGAGAGGAGGAGCTCAATTCTGATTGCTGAGAGGTTTATACATAAAGCAAACTGACTTTCTTTGTCATCTAGGTGACAACCTGCAAACAGCCATTACTGTTGCAAAAAACTCCGAAATGATTCCTCAAGGGAACCAAGTGATCCTCGTTGAGGCCAATGAACCAGAAGAGTTTGTTCCTGCTTCTGTGACCTGGCAGCTGGTTGAAAACCAAGAGAATGGACCTGGGCAGAATGTGAGCAAACGTTAAAAGGCCCCTCCGTGGCCTGAGCTGATAGATACAGTGCTGGCCCTGGGCAGCCTTCTCTTGGCATCACAAGTTACCACAGTAATAATCCTCACATCTGTCCAGAGCTTTACAGTTTGCAAAGCATTTAGCATTTCCACCAGCACTTCTCAGCACCAGCTAAATGTAGACATAACCTGGAGGATGATTAAGCGGCCAGTGCCAAGGCTCTACTGATTAAATCAGAACCTCTGGCCTGGGAGCTGGCATCAGCCCTTCCTTCTGGTGTTTCCAATGTTCAGTCATGGTTGAGAATCACCGATTTAAGTCCATAATTCCCATTTAATACCCACAGTTACCCTACAATTGAGTAAACTATTTATTTTACAACTGAGAAAACTGAGGCCTAGGGAGGTAAGCTTGTCCAAGACATACAACTAGCAAGTTTCAGAGCAGAATATCAAATTTGGGTCTGTTTGATTCCACCCAAATCATGGGCATTTAGATTGTTCTGTACCTGTGACATGTAGGTGGCAGGTGTTGGCTTCTCTTGAGAGTAAGGTCCCTGTGTACCTGTGACAGAACAGCTTTTTCATGTGAAGGAAATGGTTGCAGCCTGCGAGCCCATCACTAAATGCACCATCTTTCTTTGTGTAAATTCAGAGAGATGGCCCCCCAGGTGATAAATTACAAGGATGCTCTCTTCTTCTAGGCTGACCAGCCTTTTGGATTGTTAAGTGTAGAGAAGGCCCTTGTTCAGTAGACAAATTGCACCACTGTACAGAGTGGCCCTGCCCCTGCTGTGTGAAGATGACCCCATTGCATGGGCTGTGGAAGATGACAACTTCCTCTATGCTTTCAGCAGAGTTCTACATCAATTTTTATTGCCTCAGTTTCACTGTGTGACGATACTCAGGTCCTCACTAATTTTTAACAAACAGTCCACTCACGCTACCCATTTGTTTTGGTCATTGCTGGAAGAAGTCACATCACAGCCTCGGATTTTCCTCCTCTCCCTGGCTCCCCATCAACACACTTCCTCTCCCCACAATCTAGTAAAAGCAGAAGGAGTCCTGTTCTTGCCTCGAGTGGTATGCTTCAGAGCATGGCTTTCTGTTGGCTGGTTCCTAATGGGGGTTGTAAATGGATGCACTTTGCCTTCCAATTTGGCACATCAAATGTTTTTTTTTTCCAAGTACAATGCCTTCCCTAAGATAGATACCTCTAATGAATAAAATTTTCTCACCTTTTATATTATTTGAATGTTAGAGACCTATGTAAATGTAAGGCCCTCTGAGAAATGTCACATGAAAAACCATTATCACCTATTGGCATGAGGTGTGCATGCGCATTCATCAGATGCTCTCTTGTGGGACTGGAACACAGTGGGGGGTGGGGGACATTGACAGGTGAAAGACAGGGGGAAAGGCTTTCCGAAAAGGAGTCATGCTTTTGCAGTGGAACATAAGGTGTGGAAGATCCGGGCACCTTCCTTGGTGGGGAGAGGTCAGGGGCTAAAAGAAGAATTTTACAGTGTAGAGTGTAAAATTATTTTTGAAGGAATGAATCATAAGTTATCTTAAGAAATAAAAGGTTGCAAGATGGGAAGAAGGAAGAGGAGAGAAGACCCTTCCTGTTCTTCTTAGAATCACTGACTGGTACCTCAGAATGATTTCCTAGGTAAAATGACATCACACATATTATCTCCCAGGATAGGATCCAGAGCATCATGTTGTCAAAGTATTTCATGTTCATATATTATTTTGGGAGACATTCTGAGGGTTTTCGCCATAGAAGTATAAGTTCCATGGGCAAATCATACATTAAGTGTTTGCCGAGCCTCACGTAGTTATGAAACATGAATATACTTCCTTCCAGAAAACATAGGAAAACAGAGGGTCCTTTAAGAGCTCACATGGAAATGATGCCTTTTGATTTTAGGAAACCTACATTAACATTGGAAACAGTTCAGTGCTTCCTGAAGAACAAGGGAACCGTTATCATTTTGCAATGAGTGGGAAATCATACCAAGTGCTATTTCAGCATTTCAACAGCTTGCTTCCAAAAGTGAGTACTGGAAAAATGAAGTGTTTTGTTTTCCTCCTAAATGAGTGAGGCATAAAAAGGGAATAGAGTAGTGAAGGTGACATCACTGAGATTGTCTCAGAGCTAGAGAATAAAGGTCCCCAAAGGGGCACTGAAGTTCCCTGGCCCTGCCCACATCCACCCAGTCCTGCACATGCTCATGACCTCCTCTTGGTGTTTTGAGTTCTCGTATAGCCTGTCGCCCCATGGCCAGTCCAATCCCAGCTTCCCTCCTCTCTCCTTCCCCAGCAAGGAGACCCTCTGGATAGTTCCAGACACATTCCTATTTTGTGGGTTAGCTTCTCTCTGAAAGCTACCAACTCATGTCATGATGAGCTCTATTCCTCTTCCTGTCTGGATTCTTGAATTACAACAGGAGGAAACAAAAGCCCATGGTTTATTTTCAAAATCATTTGTTATCTTGTCCTGTGTGTGTGTCTATTTTAAAATAGTGCTGTGCAGGGCTGTGCTGTCATTGTGAAGGAGATAAGTGGCACACAAGCCCAGGGCAGCAGCCATCTGTTCTCCATGTCTTGAAATTCTGTCATCTTCCCAGTCCAGGACCATAGAATCTAGTCCCCAAAGGCCTCAAAAAAGCTCTCAGTCCAATTCCTCCTTGTGCAGATGGGAAGGCTGAGACTCAGAGAGGTTAAGTCGCTTGTTGATGGTTTGTGCAGCTAATTGGGACAGAGCTGGGAATAGAAGCTTATTTCTCAACTCTAGATTTATTGCTCCTTTCTCTCTCTATGCTACAAGTGTGGAGACAGAGTTCAGAAAAAAAACACAGAGACCCTATATTTCCTTAAGCACTCTGTTGCTTCTTTGTTATTATTATTAATTAGAGGTTAACCCATCTGGGAAAAATGGCCTGGAAAGAATTAATAGAGTTTTGATGGAGGACTGAGAATGAAAGTTACATATTAAAGCATTAAATCCCCTTATTCCCTTTCCTGACATTTAGTCTAATGACCACGACCCAATGCTATATTCAAACAGTGGCCAGAAATGATTTTTCAGGGCTGTCCTTTTCTGTGGAAGTGTTCTTCTTTCTAAGCTTATTGCAAAAGTTGTTTTTCTCTTTAGATTCTGGTGAATGGAACCATTTTTGCAAGAATGTCTCCTGGGCAAAAATCAAGCCTTGTTGAAGAATTTCAGAAATTAAAGTAGGTGTTATTGCATGAAAGGATAGTGTATTCATTATCTACTGTGTAACAAATTACACCAAAACTTAGAATGATGCTATTTATTATTTTGAAGTTCTGTGGATCAGGCATCCACGTGTGCTCAGATGACGCTATGTCTGGCTCCAGATCTCTCACAAGGCTCTAATCAGGTGTCCATCAGAACTGCAGACATCTCAGCACTTAAGGGAGAAGGATCTGCCACCAGCCTAACTCACATGTTGTTGGTAGGATTCAGTTCCTTGAGGCTGGTTGGGCTGAGCCTCTGTTTTCATTGGCTGTTGGACAAATGCCACCCTCAGTTCCTTGCTACATTAATCATTTTACAAGGAAGCTCACAATGTGGTCACTGGCTTCCATAAGAGTGAGCAAGGAAGAAGAAAGAAAGAGAGAGAGAGAGAGAGAGAGAGAGAGAGAGAGATCAACATTTTTTATATCTCTATATCAGAAATGACATCCCATAATTTTCACTATATTCCCTTCATTTGAAGCAACTCACTAGGTCTAGACACACTCAAGGAAGAGCATTGCCCAATACCCCAAGTACCAGGAGGTGGGGATCCCTGAGGGACATTTCAGAAGCTCACTGTTCCAGAGAACATTTGTTCTGTGGCCCACAAGGCATATCTTAGAGGAAGATTGCCTGCTTGGATATAGAGAATACAAACAGGAAGGGCTTCTATAGCTCAGAATGGGGAAAAAATGAGGAAGCATATGAGTTCTCACCTGGAATTATTTGAGGTGGGTTCATTAAAAGATACATGAATGATTTCAGATCTTCCTTGAAAGAGGTGAAAGATATTCTCACTGTATCTGGCCCTGGCAGGGAGTGGGTGTAGAGGCCAAAATAAAAAAGAAAAGAAAGTCCTTTCTTATTTATTAAAAATAAGGATGACCATGTCACATCAGAATGAAATGGTTCTTCTTTAGTCCAAACCTAACTATTACTTCCTGGGAATGTTGCAATTTCTGGGCTATGGATTTCTGAAAAGTGAAAAGGAATAGAGAATAGTGAAACTTTAAATAAATACTGATAAATATTTAAATAGTTTAAATATTTTAATATTTTAATAATATTAAAATATTTAATATTAAAATATTAAATTTAATATTATTAAAATATTTAAATATTTTAATAGTAAAATCAGGAGACTGCTTTTACTATTATTTTTTGTTGCCCACATTCTTGGAGGAGTTTCAAAAACTGCTCATTAGCTCCCATAATGCCTTGAGTCTGGGTTAGTAACCAGTGTCTAAAATGATTATTTCATACTCTGGTTTCTCTTCAGATCGTATAAATCTTTCGCCTTTTAAAATGATTATTTCACTTACATGGCCATTATATAATACTAGGGGCCCGGTGCACGAAATTCGTGCACTGGGTGTGTGTGTGTGGGGGGGGGGGAGTGTCCCTCAGCCCAGCCTGCCCCCTCTCACATACTGGGAGCCCTCAGGCATTGACCCCCATCACCCTCCAATCGCAGGATTGGCCCCTTGCCCAGGCCTGACGCCTCCGCCAGAGGTGTCAGGCTTGGACAGGGGACCTCCATCTCCCCCCGATCACTGGCTCTGGCCCTCGCCCAGGCCTGAGGCCTCTGGCCCAGGAATCATGCCTGGGCAGGGGACCCCCATCTCCCTCTGATCGCTTGCTCCACCCCTCGCCCAAGCCTGATGCCTCTGACCCAGGCTTCAGGCCTGGGCAAGGGGACCATCATATCCCCCCAATCCCCGGCTCAGCCCCCCGCCCAGGCCTGATGCCTCGGCCAGAGGAGTTGACCCTCATCACCCTCTGATCACCAATCACCGGATCAGCCCCTTGAACAGGCCTGAGGCCTCTGGCTGAGGCGTCCGGCCCGGGCAGTGGGGACCCGCAGCTGCAGCGGCCCCGCGATCGTGGGCTCTGCTTTAGGCCCAGGCAAGGGACCCCTAGCTCCTGGGACTGCCAGCTTCAACCATGCCCAGCTCCCATCGCTGGCTCCACCCCTACTTCCTGCTATCACTGGCCAGGGCGGCAAAGGTGCCTGATTCTCCGATCATGGCTGGGGGGCAGGGGAAAGGCGGCCCCAGGGCCGCCTTTGCCCTGCCCCCCAGCTCTTAGCTCCCCCCTGGGTTTCTGATCACTGTCAGTGGCAGAGGGCTTCTTCCTGCTTTCCCTTTTGCCTCCCTGCATTGTGCCTACATATGCAAATTAACCGCCATCTTGTTGGCAGTTAACTGCCAATCTTAGTTGGCAGTTAACTGCCAATCTTAGTTGGCAGTTAACTGCCAATCATAGTTGGCAGTTAATTTGCATATAGCCCTGATTAGCCAATGAAAAGGGTATCGTCGTACGCCAATTACCATTTTTCTCTTTTATTAGATAGGACTAGTGGCCCAATGCTAGAATTCATGAACATTGAAAGGAAATTAATGAGGAAATCTTTTAATATTGCTATTCGCCCTTTCTCTATAATAGAAGTGTCAACCAAATTCACATCGACAATGACAGATAGAAACACACGCATGCAATTGGTGCCAGCAAGAGCTTTATATGTATCGCACATGTGAAAGTCAACTTGCCTTTTATAGATATAGAATAAACTTGCTTAATTAGACCTGCTTTCTGACTTAGCTAAACTTTTTCCAGCCCAGTGAAACACCCCAACTTCTCTTTCGGGTAGTTGTCAGCAACACAGCAGTAAATATCAACACGAAGGAGATTATTATTGTAGATCACACAGGGAGAACAAAGGGTAAAATATTTAACTGCAGCAGTGAGAAAACCTGAAGTCATTTTCAAGGTCCACCATTTCTTACTTCTTTTCAGTCAGGTCAAGTTTCTAAGCTTTCTAAATCTCTGTTTTCTGGCTAATGAAAAGAAAATAGGATTCCACTGCGTCTCCTATCTACCTACTCCAGGACTTCGGTGAGGATCAAATGAGATGAGGCACAGGAAAACGCTTCACAGACATTTGGTTAAAGTGTAAGATGTTTCCACCTGGCTATAAAGCAAGTCATGTTCCTGGGCTGAAGAAATTCCAGGGAGGCTAGTCACTAGGGAGAAGAAGCCAGGTTTTGTTAGATGAAGTCATTACCTGGAGCCCACAGTGACCTGTTTCCAGGCTGGCCATTGGGGTCTTGGCAGCGGTAGCTGCAATTTGGTGGGCTGTTGCTCTGGGGTGGTGGCGGGGCCTGTGTCCCACTTGGGGGACTTGGGGGAAGCCAAGTGTTGCTTTGTTGGCCAAGTCCGTACTGCTGTTTCTCTGTAAATGGAAAGTGTGCATCACAGCAGCTCCTGTGTTGAGCGTCTGCCCCCTGGTGGTCAGTGTGCATCATAGAGCCAGTTTCAGCCCTATCCTGCAGGCCAGGCCGAGAGACCCCACTGGTGTATGAATTCGTGCACCAAGCCTCTAGTTTATTTATAATAGAAGACAGAGTATGTCTTGAATCAGAAATTCCTTATTCTTTTGCAGCAGCTTTAATGTTTACTCTTTTATTTTATATCACTGTGTTTGCACACCAAGGTGGTATAATGGGAGCATATTATTTCATTTTCACTCTAAAATGCTTCAAGAGTATGTGTATCTAGCTCCAGTTATATCTGTTATACTATTTCCCAAATGTTTCTCATCCTGCTGCTCTCACTCCAAACTCTCAGCAGCAGTTAGCAACCAAAACACGGATGGATTAGGTCATGATCTATGCATGAGGTTCTGTGGCAAGTGCTATGATTATGACTATGCACCCTTAAACTTCACCTTGGTGATTATAATAAAACAGGGCTTCTTTTGAAGTATGTGATGATCTTTGTAGACATTCCTGCAATATCACTACCACTTTCATATGGTTGATGGAAACAATTTAATTAATACAATGGCCTCATTCCTCTGAAACTATTTTTCCTATTTTCCTGAAGCCTGATTCCACATGTCTTCAGGACTTTCTCTCTCTTCCTCTATCTCTCACAGACACACATCACATTTGAGTTAACTCTGATAGAAATTATTCAAGTGAAGCATTGTTATTAATTTTTCTTACTTTCCCCTGCAGTTATTATGTGGGCATGTGTGGAGATGGAGCCAATGACTGTGGGGTGAGTATAAAGTACTTATGCTAATGCAGGCAGTTTGCTAATACCCCCCTTAAAAACCACACAGTCCCCTGGGGTCTGTCTCTTCACCCTTCTGCCACAATCACTTGATTATTTGTGATTTCCCGATTTAAGATTGAGAGGGATATTACAAGACTAGCTGGTTTAAATCTCTCATGTTATCAATAAGAAAATGAGTCCAGGGAAGTGAATTCTTTTTTTTACCCGAAGTCACACAGTTGGTAAATCCTCAGTGGAGGAAAAGTTTGAAACTAATGATTAAAGATTTTGAATTATGTGCAAATTGCATTATTTTCTCATCCTGCCGCTCTCATCCTCATCCTCTGTGCCAAACTTCTATTTCAGGGTTAGTTTTTCAAAGTTGACTTTACCTCCAAATTTTTACACTCAATGAAATCGTGTGTGTTTCCTGCTGCTGAGTCAGCTCTGACTCTGGGTGACCCTATGAATATGTGATGTCTATAATGTCCTGTCCTCGGTAGCCCTGCTCAGCTCCTGTGCAGTCATGCTTAGGGCTGCTCTTATGGGGTCAATTCATCTCATATTTGTCTTCCTCTCTCCCTGCTGCTTTCTATTTCCCCCAACATTATTGTCTTTTCCAAAGAGCCTTGCCTTCTCATGATGTGCCTGAATGGGACAGCTTCGGTTTTGTCATTTTTGCCTTCATCAATGTTTCAGGCTTAATGTGCTCCATTTGTTCATCTTTCAGGCAGTCCAGGGTATCTGTAGAGCTTTCCTCCAACACCGTATTTCAAATGAATCCACTTTTTTCTTATCAGCCCTGCTCACTGCCCAACTTTTGTATCTGAACATGGTAACTGGGCATATGAGGATATAGATGATCCTAACCTTGGTCTCCAATAACACTTCTTTGCTCTTAGTAATCTTTCCCAATTCTTCTGTTGCAGCCCATCCAAGTCTCATCCTTCTCTTGATTTATTGGCTTCAGTCTTCATATAAATTGATGACTGAACCAAGATAAGCAAAATATTTAGCAATTTCTGTGTGTTTTTAGAACAAACTATTCAGTTGTTACACACGATAACAAAACCAAAATTTAATGATTCTCAGCAGATTACTTCTTATACACAATAGAAGGCAGTACATGTTTTATAATATTAGTTTTAAAGATATGGTTGAAGTAATACTCTACTTTGAAGATTTATGCACACAAGAACAAGTGTGAGACAAGAAGTGAAGAGGATTGCTTTGTATTTTCAAAGCCTATTAGATACTTAATATCTGGGTATTTCTTTTACTTCTCTCTTAAGTATTTTATTCAAAGTTCTGTGTAAAACCATGTCCATAATTAGAGAACTATTATGAATTTTCCTGCCTTATACTTCATGAGAAACTAGCATTTAATCCACTCTTCAAAATTTAAAATGAGTGCCTAGTCTCATTAATTATGTGGAGTTTAGAACAAAACAATTAAATCAAGTGCTAAAAGGGATATAGCGTCTGCCCCTAAAGAGTTAATTGTCTGCTGGGAGAAAGAAACATGCATAAAAATAACCCTATCATAAAGGAGATGGTACTAAATTATATGATAGAGATGCAAAATACTAAGAGAGCAGAGAGGAAGAAGGAAATATTTTAATATTTGTTGACCATGAATTTAGTATGCACTGGTTACAGTATCCAGGTACTTTGTAGTTCTACAGGGCAGCAAAAATACACAATATTACTTTATGCCCACACATTCCTGTAGGATATAGGGCTTTCTGGCCTCCTTATTGGTCACTGATCTGTGCACTTTCTGAAAAGTTCTAGTCTTCTAAAAATTATCATTGTTACTATTATTATCCTCACCCAAGGATATGTTTATTGATTTTTGGAGAGAAGGGAAGGGAGAGAGAGAGAAATAAACATTGATGAGAGAAACATTGACCAGTTGGCTCCTCCATGTCCCCTGACCAGAGATTGAACCCACATCCTAGTTAAGTGCCTTGACCAGGAACCAAACTTTTTGTTGTATGAGAGGACACTCCAATCAACTGAGCCACTTGGCCAGGGCTCAGTCTTTTTTTTTCTTTAAGTATTTTCATTTGATATGTTTATAATTACTCTTAGAAATACAATATTTCTTTTCTTATTTTTAAATCTGAGTTGGCATTCAATATTATTTTCAGGTTAGTTTCAGGTGCACAACCCAGTGATTAGACATTTATATAATTTACTAAGTGATCCCCCTAATAATTCTAATAATTCTAGCACCTATCTGACACCATATCTAGTTATTGCAATATTATTGATTATATTTTCTATGCTGTACTTTACATCCCCATGACTATTTTGTAGCTACCAATTTGTACATCTTAATCCCTTTACTATTTTCACCCAGCTCTCCAGCCCTCCTCCCATCTTGGCAACCATCAGTTTTTTCTCTGTGTCTCTGAGTCTGTTTCTGTGAACAGTTTTCAGTCTTGATGAGAAATAAATTAGTCTTCATTTCAATGAGGCAACACATGTACTGGTATGAGTCATTGATGAGTGTGATCTAGTTCCTGTGTCCAGGGAAGATGCTGTATGCCCCATATTTTATTCTAGCAGTTAGCTGGTTGGCTGGGTCAGGAAGCTTAGGGAATGGTGGGGTTTGGATTTATTTTCCTATTGATCATCAAGATGACCTGTTAAGTGTAAGAACTGTGATAATAAATGTCTATCCAAATGCTGTCATTTTTTAAATAGATTTATTGAATGACTACTCCTATTTACTTATTACTAGGGGCCCAGTGCACAAATTTGTGCACAGATGGGTCTGGCCAACCTGCCCCAATCAGGGCCAATTGGGCCGGGCTGGCATGGGCAGTTGGCTGGCCCGCCCCACCCCCTAGTCGAACTCCCAGTTGAACTCCCAAACTTCTGGTCAAGGGGACAATTTGCATATTAGCCTTTTATTATATAGAATGTCTATATTCCACAACCAATACAGAGACATATACACACATACATGTGCGTGCGCATGCACACACACACACACACACACACACACACTCCATTCTTCTTCCTCTGAATCATTGTTTAATTGGCATCTCTTTAGTTGGTGAGTTAGATCAGGGGAGAAAGGATATCCCAGGGGAAGGGACAACATAATCAGAAATCTAGGGGTGGAAATGTGCAAAGTTATAAACTCTATAATGTTAAGAATAGCCTCATGGTGTTTAAGTGGTTAAAACCTGGCCTGAGGAGTCATTGGTGTAACATGGATTTGTCATTTCAGGCTTTGAAAATGGCTCATGCGGGTATTTCCTTGTCAGAGCAGGAGGCATCTGTAGCCTCACCTTTCACCTCAAAAACAGCCAACATCGAGTGTGTGCCTCATCTCATCAAGTAAGCCACTTCTTCCTTTTGAACCCCCATGACTGATGGGCTCAGAGTCTGGCTCTAGGCAGAATTCAGCTATAACTTAGTGATAATTGTCACAAGAGACATATGGGTAAAGTGCTGTTGGAGTACCAAGCAAGGGAGCCATTAGTGCTGCTTGAGAATGCTGGTAAAAGCCACAAAAAGGTGACTTTGGCTGAGCCTTAAAGGATAAATGGCTGTGTCATGTGGAGAGCTGAAAGCTAGAGTTGGTATTTAAAAAGTAATTGCTTTTCTTATTTCTCCTTTCCTTTATGTTGTACATTGGCAGCTTACTGGAACCTTCCTCTCAGCAGTTGACAGGGTGAGGAAGCAGAAAGGGAACATTCCATCAGATAGGTTCCCCAAATAGTGGTATGTCCCCCCCCCAAAAAAATTAATGAACATCCAAAATGATTTCATAAAATACTTTTACAATTGATTGGCAATAGTTAGGGAGGGGAAGGAATGAAAAATGGTTTATTTTTCCCTTGCCTCCTCTCATTTCCGATGTCTTTACTCATATTTTAAATGTAGTTAAGAATAATACAATAGGTTCTATATTTGTACATAAGTCTTATTCTTCTGTTGCGGGTTAACTTTAGGTAACTTTCAGATCAATAGCCTTGAAGACATCATCAAATCTTGAGATATGCCCCGGGAAGTTCTCTGCCGTATCCCTTGGTGCATCTGAATAGGCAGCTGCTGGCAGGAATCACTCACCTAAAGGCTCCAGGCTAGAAATTCCATGCCCCTGTCAGGAAGACAGCTAGAAACTGGGTTGCTGCAACTGTGTCCTTCCACAGTCTCAAACATCATCCTCCCCTGCCTCCTCTTTCTAACTCCCAGGTTCCCTGCTTCTGAGGACAATTTGGTTCTTAGAGTCCCTCATCCAGGCTCAGAAGCTCAGAGTTCCTTCTACTCTTTCTTCTTCTCCACTCCTAGCCTACCTGGCATCATGTTTCATTGCTTTTGGAGACTCTCTCCAAGCCTTTTTCTTGCTACCTCTAGTGCCTCACTCATTGATGTCATGGCAACTACAAAACGAGAATGCTCAGGACCCTTGCCCTCATTCATGCTTTCCATCATCAACACAGCTCTTTTTAAATATTGTGTTTGGAAATATGTGGGATTAAGAATGAGACAGAACCTTGCCCTGGAGGACTTACATCCCAGTGAAGAATATAAATAGATGGAGATATCATCACAAAACAGAGGAACTTCTGCATGATAAGTGAGAGGTGCTCAAATAAATTCGTTTTAAATAAATTAACATCCAACAATACAGTAACTTTCCAAGCAGTTTAGTATGATAGCTCTAGCCAGAGGGAAGGCATCAGCAGGAGAGCTGCAACTTAAAGGATGGACAGGATATCTGTGAACAGAAAGTAGCTGGGAGGGGATTCCAGGTGGGGGGATGCAGAGCCATATTTAGGAATAGGGTTTTAATTGGAGAGTGCAGGGCCCCAATAGTCCAATTGTGCTGTGAGGATTCTCATGTGGGAGTTTGGAGGTGAAGCTGGAGCACCAGGTGTGGAGACCTTGCATAGGGAGTTGAAACTCCAGGGTGCTTGCACAAGGTGCCTGGTTGGTCCACCAAAAGGCAGTGGTATTTGAACTTCAGGTGTCCTTTCTTATGCATGTGGCCTGATGCATTTATGAATGCAATATACTGTTTTAAATTACAAGTCAGGATGCATGATTTCTCTAGTGGCAGATGGCTTAGTAAGACTTCAGGGTAGAAACTCTTTGCTTCTATATTTCATAGATTTATAAAAATTAGATGTGGTTCAGCTCTGTTAGGCTCATTGTACCCTTGCTCTCCTTGATGCATGCTTATTATGGAGCAAACATCCTCTAGAGCAGTGGTCGGCAAACTGCGGCTCGGCAAACCGCGGCTTGCGAGCCACATGCGGCTCTTTGGCCCCTTTACTGTGGCTCTTCCACAAAATACCGGCTCTTCCACAAAATACCGACTTCTGTGCATGGGCCATGAAGTTTCAATCGCACTGTATGTGCACGCCCGCACGTGGTATTTTGTGGAAGAGCCACACTGAAGGGGCCAAAGAGCCGCATGTGGCTGGCGAGCCACAGTTTGCCGACCATGGCTCTACAGGGACATGAGGTACAGATTTAGATGCATAAGTCCAGATCCATGGGTTTTCATTTTTTCCTTTTGAAACACTGTTGTAGTTCAAGTCCTTTACCTGATTCATTTCTTATCATTGTGCCTCACACTACGCTGGATGCATCAGAGCATGCATTACTGTTTGTGGAATGCATAAATAAATGAATGAGCTGCTTAAGATTCATGCTGATTAGGAACAGCAGTAATTCTGGAGGTCCATGCAAACAACCTTTATTCTTTACTTGCCATGTTTTTTTGCACTTTCCTTTGAGTCTGAATCTTATTTTTTTTTTTTAAATATACACAATACAGAAAATAAAGGATGGAATCACAAAATTTATCTCAGAAGATGATCCAGGCTTCACATGCTTGCCCCTTCTCAGCTTGTCTTCTGCCCCACTCACTGTGCTGAAAACACATGGTGGTGCCTCATAGCCTGGAGGAAGATAGCGGCCCACAGCCTCTTGGCCCAGCTCCCTCCTGGCCTTTCTCATTTGCCTGAGGCAATGTGGTTATTATTTAGCTTTTAGGTTTTCCATCCCTTGTCCCTGTTCTGTTGACAGTCTCTGAGCAGTGTAGGTGTCCCTGTCACTGGGATCTGGAAACAAAGAGGATGTGGGCTGCCTCACTTGTGGACTGGCTTCTGCCTAAACAAGAGGAGGCTGCAGGAAGGGTTGTTTCCCAAGTTCCCACACCCCTATTGCACAACCGCCTCACCTTGTTTTCTTTAGCCTGTTATAATCCATCACCCCACCAAGCCTCAGTTAAAGGAGCAATGGCTCAAGCAGAATTTTTTTTTTAAGCAGATTTTTTTTTATTTTATTTTTTTTATAAATAGCAAGCTTATTAGGTTGCCAGGCACCTAAGAGATTTATTCTTTTTTTACATATCTTTTTTATTGAGTTTTTACAGAGAGGAAGGGAGAGGGATAGAGAGGTAGAAACATCGATGAGAGAGAAACATCGATCAGCTGCCTCCTGCACACTCCCTACTGGGGATGTGACCGCAACCAAGGTACATGCCCTTGACTGGAATCGAACCTGGGACCCTTCAGTCCGCAGGCCGATGCTCTATCCACTGAGCCAAACAAGTTAGGGCACAAGCAGAATTTTTTAAGGGGAGAAATATTTACTTTTTAAGCTGCAATTTTTACTTTGTCTTTATCTCCTTTGATCTTCACACCAGCTCAGATTATTACCCTGGGTTCTTCGTGGTGTATTGAAACCAGCAAAACCTATTTTGTTTCAAATATTGGAGTCCCATCCACACTTCCTAAAATGTGAGAGCACCAGTACTTTAGCTCTATATCTCTAAGGGACTCTGAGGCACACACTGTTCAGTCCTCAGGAAGCAAGTGTTGTTCGGGTGCCATGAGTCACAGTCAAGTCAATGCTTGACATTTTTCACCGTATCATAATGTATTGTATTTATAATGTACATGTTAATCTACCTAATTCACTGAAAGCTTGTTGAAAATACAGACTGAGCCTGATTTATTGATATCCTCTATGACTCTTAGCATAATTTTGGTACCTCATAAACTCTAAATAAAGGTGAATTTATAAATTAATGAGTGAGGTAATGATGAAAGGAGAGAATGAATGAGTGAGTAATTAAATAAACAGTTGAAATAGTTGAGAGGGTGAATCAGTGGTTAAGTGAATGTATGTCAATAGCTATTAAAAATTAAACTCCTTTTGAAATATAAAGGAGAATGGAAGATGTGTATCATGCATAATCAGTATTCTTATTTTTTCTTAAACAGAGAAGGCCGTGCTGCTCTGGTTTCATCCTTTGGGGTATTTAAATACTTGACCATGTATGGAATAATCCAGTTTATTGGTGCATCACTGCTCTATTGGGTATGAACCAAAGTAATTTTTTCTAGTTCTAATTGCATTTACATCCCTGGTTTATTCTTGATGGGGCGCAGCTCCTACACAGGATTTAATGTTTTATAAATAAATGACAATTCTCAAAGTAGATCTCTATAAACTGGGAACTTGGCATAGCTGTGCATGAAACATGGAGCTAGAAATAAAGAGATGTGGCTCCGTTTTGTAGGAGTGCTGTTTTTCTCAAGACACTTGACCTCTTCAAGCCTTTATTTCTTCCCGTGGATAATGAAGAAAGCTTCAGAGCAGCCTAGATATAACTCAGCAGGAAATGGATCAGTCACCAACTGTGGAATATTTTTGGCAAAAGACTAAGAAGAGATCAAAAGAAAGAGAAGTTGTTGAATTTGACTTTGAAAGATTCAAAGGCTAGAAAAACTTCCATGCCCAAACTTTGTTTCTGAACCTGCCCAGAAATTACACAGTTAGATGTGCCATTAGTAAAGGATGAGCAATTCTTTAAAAAATGACATTCTAAATTAAATGATAAAAATAAACACTTAAGAATTAATTAGCTGTATGGAAGAAATATGTTCAGGTTGAAAGTACACTTCATTAGTTCAGTCATAACTTGCTCTGAAGTAAAATGAGGCAACAGGTTCAGGAACCACTTCAGGTAGGGAATTAGTCTGCTATTTTTCTGAGACATCTGAGAGGTGAATGAAAGGGCCATAGGACTCCAGCATCCACTACTGGCAAGGATCACATACACAGAGGGCTAAGGGGCAACTGGGTGCATAGAAACAAGACCTGGCTTAGGAGTCAGGAAGCCTAGATTCAAGTTTTTCCTCTATTACTAAGAACAAATTAGATCTTGTCCTTTGCCAAGCCTTTATCTGCCTCTGGAAAGTTAAGGCTGGCTGCTTCCCAAAGCCCTCTGTAATTCTATATAAGCTGCTCCTAGAATAAAAACTGAAACTGCTTTTAAAAATTCCTCCCTATTTCATCTCACCCTGCATATATATCATTTTACCATTCTGAGCAGAAAATAAGGGCAAAAGATATGAGAAGGGCAAAGGAGACAGAAGAAGAATTATAGGATGAGAGGGACACTGATGAACCATTTTCATCCTCTCAAAAATAGGAAAGCAGAACTTCAGTCCCCAAGTCTCATGGATAGAGTTGGAACCCTAGTCCATGCAGAAGCCATCCACTCTGATGGTCTAGACCTAAATTAGAAGGTCCCCCAAGGACCTGCACCCGGAAACTTCTGGGCCTTTTCACCCTGTAAGAGGCCAGAAATGTTTTTCATTTGCATATATCTGGTCTGTAAAGTAGTCAGAGTCAGATTATAATTTAGTGCTCATTCAATAGCTGTGTAGCAGATAAACAGACCTACCTGGCTGCAGAAGGAATATTGCAAGGCAGGTCCCTAGAGATGTTGACTCTTATTTAAATACTTCAACTCCATACATGTGAACATAAAGGAAGCTCTGTGTCTATCTAAATCTCAGAAAGGCAGGTATACCAGACTGAAGTTTGCAGTGGGCTTATTTGGGGTAGGAGCACTTGTTCAATTTGGGAAAGTGAATGAACCCCCAAGAGCACTATGGTGTAAACTCAAGCTATGAACAAAAATGGAGAGAAACCTGTTGAGTATTTCTTTGCCTTGATTTTAAATTTAAGTTTGAAATTCCCAGGGAACTTTTAGGCTTCAATATATTATGTTAAAAATTCAACCATTCAGGCTGACACTATAGGTGCCAGAACTACTGTGGCCAGTAAGAGGGTGTTTCCCAACTGGCACACCCCCATTGCTAATATGGAATTAGGTAAAACACTGGGAAAACAGTGATCTGGTTTCATTCTCTCCAATAAGATGCTATAAACCTAAGGTAAGTCACTTTCTTCCTAAGGAGGAGAGAAAAGTAACAGTTGTTTCTTAACTATTTTCAAAAAGTGTTAGAAATGATAAAATGCTACAATGGCAGAAGCAATAGTCATACCCACTTTTCTTTCCTTTTCAGCAACTGCAACTCTTTGGGAATTACCAGTATATCGTGCAAGATATAGCCATTACCTTGATGGTGTGTTTAACAAGTAAGCTCTTTAGTAAATAAACTATATTATTTGTATTTATCTATGACATTCTAGACATGTTCACACAAGTAAGAGCTTCAGAAAAAGATGCATCTTAACTACAAAAACCTCATTTCCTATGAATTTTTTTGAAAGTCGTTTTGAGGGAAAATTGAGGCTTAAAGTCCTCAGACATGACATTAAATATCCTGAAAACAAATAGGTTTTAGCCTCATAAAATTGTCAATGTATTTTGAGTTCTTTGTAGGTTTGTGCCTGGTGCATTGAAAAATGTATAGGAAATCTAGAAAGGGAATCCTTAAAGCCCAAAGGTCACTTTCCATTATTCAGCTATGCTTCATGTTGACGTGAAACCAGATTCTTGCTTAGTCTTTCATGTGTGAGAACAAATGCTAGCATTTTATTCTCGTGAAATTCTCTCAAAAGCAAGGTGTATGCTTGCAGCAGCTATTGCTCGTTTCCTTCCTTGCAGATGACACTGATACAGTATTTCTTATCAAAGAACTCAGGTTCGATATAACAATAAGTGAGAAAGGTGACTGCCTGAACAGAGGAAAGAAAAAGAATGATGCAGTCATCTCTTTTCCCTTGTTCAACAGTGAAAGTTTTTTGAAAAATAACAGGTAAAACATCAGGCAGGGCAGGATATTAATAACTGTGAATTTCATGTTGAATCTTAAAGCATAGAACTGATATTGAAGTCATTTATTATATCAATACAATGACAAAATTTATCAGAATCAGAGATGTAAGTAATATAAATTTTGATTCTTAGGATTGAAATGTCTATTCATAGCCCATAGAAATATTTTCTACACTAGAGGCCCGGTGCATGGGATTCATGCACTGGTAAGGGGTGTGGCCTGCAGGGATTGGCCCGCTGTGAGAGCGCCACTCATCCCAGTCAGCTGAAGGACTGTGGACCCACCCACAGCTGCTCCCTGGTCTGGCATCTTTGTGGAGCGGGAGTACTAGCCTCTTCAGGGAACCCGGCTGGGGCTGGGCCCAGGGACAATAGCACTGAGAGGTGGGGGAGTAAGCCTCAGTCCCACAGTAGCCACGAACCCGCCTCCCAGTCTTCAGGGTCACCACTGGGAGCCTGGCAGCAGCAGTGCTACATGGCCTGCAGGCATCCGGAGGAGGCATCAGGGAGCAAGGAGGAGGAGCCTGGGGTGAGGAGGCTACAATCACAGCCCGGGTTGCTGCCCATCAGCCCAGGGTTTGCAGCGGCTCATCCCAGTCAGCCAAGTGATGCTCCCACTGTGGTAGCACACTGACCACCAGGGGGCAGCTCCTGCATTGAATGTCTGCACCCTGGTGGTCCGTGTGCGTCATAGCTACTGGTCGACCGGTCGTTCTGGTCATTCCGCCTTTTAGTCACTGGGCTTTTATTATATAGGATGTTATTAATATTCACATGACTAGATAATTTTGAATTAATAGTATTGCTTTGCAGTGTTGGATATTTTTAAGTAAGTTACATGTTACTTATGAATATGGTCAGTGATGCCATAAAGGAAAAAGAACACCAGGAAGTTCCAAGAGCTATTCTAGCAGTCAGTAGCATGAAGGTGAAGGCCATTGCCATCCTCCACTGCTCCCATCTCTGCGACCTTCGGCAAATTATTTATAAAACAAATAACCTCCTCATAGAAAATGTCTTCATAGGGTTCTGAGAATCAGATAAAAGAATAAGCTCTAACCGGTTTGGCTCAGTGGCTAGAACGTCTGACTGCGGACTGAAGGGTCCCAGGTTCCATTCCAGTCAAGGGCATGTACCTTGGTTGCGGACACATCCCCAATAGGGAGTGTGCAGGAGGCAGCTGATCGATGTTTCTCTCTCATTGATGTTTCTAACTCTCTATCCCTCTCCCTTCCTCTCTGGAAAAAAAAAATCAATAAAAAAGAATACATGTGAAGTAAAATAATACAATGCCCCACATACTATGAGCATTGTTACAAAATTAATATCACCAGGTGCTTCTATATTCTTTTTCTTCTTTTGCAATGATGCTAATTTGGTGAGCCCTTGAAAAGAATTTGACTGTGTACAAGTAGACTGATTAGAAATCCAAACCATTGGGTGGTAGTCTTAGCCTTTCCTCAGAATGCCAGATGACCTTGAGTAAGTTATTTTGAGCTCTTACATAATTAATTTCATGATATTGGTTATGAATTTGACTCCCATGGCAGGGGGTATACTTTACTTTTTCTCATGGCAATATCCTGTTGATTTTCACGCCAGTTGGCCAGTTACCCTCTCATCTCAGAGTAGGCTCAGTGGGAAACTTGGAATGACTCAAGGCAGAATCATTGTTGCCAGTGGGAGAAAAAGTCTCAGAAGGGTAATAGTTCAGAAGCATGATGTTCTATCAGAATGGCAGCACTTTATCCAAATATTATTCAACAAACATGTAGCTAGTTTGGTAAATGGGCTGGGCTCAAGGTGTAGCTGAGAAATGGAGTCAATAAACAGCTATTTTTGTTTTATTTTTACCCTCTGCCTTTAGGCACTATTGCTTTCCCATCCCTATAAGCTCAGTTATCCCATAGGCAGATCATTTCCTGGTCAATTCCAGTTATTAAATGAACTCATCTTTAGTTATAAAACACCTAGGTATTGTAAATTAATATTTTGAGTTTTCATCTAATTCAGAGCTTTGCTTTCCCTATATCAAGCCTGACCTATGGTTTGGAGCAAGCAGTAGGTGAGAAGGCCATGGTCTCTGCTTTCCTTGCAATAGTCTCTATTCACCTACATTCAAAATCTGTTTCAGGGAATATGAGAGCAACAAGAGCAAAGAACTTTTACTTAAGCGGGAGTGTTGTAGTTGTCTCCTGACATGGCAGACATCTTCAGTTCAGGCAATGTGTAGGGGGCCCATGGGTGAGTTCTTGGGTTCTTCAGAGAGTTTCTGTGGATTGGTCTGGACTAGACCTCTGCTTGACATAGTGGTGCTCTCTCCTTCTGACTCCTCAGAATTCCTTTCAGCAACTGCCTTCTAGTGGTACATACCTCAAAGCCTTTTTTTATTGCAGGGTCCTCTAGCCCCAGATGACTGCCTCATTGGGCAGATTCTTCTCAAGACACCTCTAGTTTGGTTAATTCCTATAGCTTCTGCTTGTGCTACCTATCAGTAAACGAGAAAGCTTGCTGTCACCACTGCCCCCTCTCCCTTCCCTCTGATATTTCAACCTCAAAACCATTTCTCTTAGGGTGGTTCTTATGACCTTCACTTCTTTGGGTTAGGGTGATGCAGGAAAGAAAAACACAGTTCTTGCTCCTTCTAAAAATTCCCTTTTAAAAATCTCTTGATAATCTGTAGTTTTCTTTGATATAGTCTGTATATAGGTAATTGTGTGTGTACGGGGGTATGTTTGCATGTTTACAGTTGAAGGACCAATATGGATCTCACTTAGTAGGTACTATGGAATTATGGTAATGGGCTAATTTCTTTACAAAATGAAAAGCCCCTCACCATCCTCTTAGGTATGTCCATCTCCTACTATGTGTTAGGCATGTACATGCCTGCTGTATAAAAGACTGATCACTAAAGTTCAGAATTTAGTGGGGGATTCACATACATGAATGAATGAAATGCAAATCTAAAGTAGTGAGTGCCAGGAAACAAGAAGTTCAGAAAAAGCAGAGATTGCTTCTGATAATCTGAGATTAGGAAGGAGATAGTAATGGAGGATAGAGAGAGAGAGATGTTTAGGATGGCTTCATGGAAGAGGTAGCATTTATAACAAAACGGGAAAGATAGATTTCAAACATTATTTTACTAAAAGAAGGGAACAAAGTAGAACAAAACAACATGAGCAAGAGAGAGCAGACAAATATGGAGCATGAGTTTTTCAATTTAACCACACTGTAGGACATTTGAAAAGAAACATCAAGAGATAAAATTTGAAAGATGAGTTGGGTCAGATCACAGAATCTTGACTGAGAAATGTGGACATTAATCTGCAGGTGTTGAGTCATTGATGATTAAATGATCAATGCAAAATCACTTTTACCAAGGACCCCTACATGTCCAAATTCCCAGGTTATGGTTTTGACCTTAAGCTTGAGTTAGTATGAGACAAAAGACAATACTATCACACATTTAATTTATTTATATACTTACTTATCTATACACACCTGCTTTGGTTCCACAAGATTCTGAATCAACACACAAAGGCGCCTAATAAAACAAGATATAATACAGGAGTAGGCAAAATCTGGTTTACAGTTGAATTGTGACAGTCTTTTGAGTTAATAAAGCTATTATAATAATCACAATCTGCATGCCTTTTTGCATACAAATAACTGTAGTCCTACTTTTGCCCACCTGTGTATATTTAAAGGGAAAATCCAGCAGAAAAGTAATATGAAGTCAGGGAAGTCAATTAAAATAATATATGCCTTGAAGTCCAATTCGACTCTAATAGACCTAGAAGTCCTATTGAAAGGAATTTGTCCTTGCTACACCTTTGTTCTCTTCAATAAGATATACTCCAATTAGATCAAGAAAATAGAGGAATATAATTCTAAAAAATCTGAGAACAGAAATTCAGAAGCACCTGGCCCCGAGGAGGGCCAGAACACCCAACGCTGCTTTCTTAATTTCCAAGAGACCAACTTGTCTCTTTATTCTTCTTTCTTTTCTTACTGTTTTCATCTGACTTCTACTCATTCACCTTGCAAATGACCCTAAATGGTGACTCCTTTGAATCTCTATTTTCTTGATCAGTGATTCTCATTATTGATGTTTCTATCTCTCTCCTTCTCCCTTCCTCTCTGAAATCAATAAAAATATATACTTTTAAAAAAGAGAGAGAAGAATACCTACATTATATCCAAATGATGCTGAACAACTAAGATCTGTACCTTGAGAATAGGAATGAGAACTGCTAAGTTCTCCCATAGAGCAGGCCCTGTGCTAGGTTCAGTAAGGTCCAAAAGTGGCATGAGACAGGTTGTCCCCCCTCAGGGAACTCATATCTGCTGAGTGTATGTGTAAACAACACAATTTAACACAAGACACCTTCACCTTAGTGGCAATATGAGCAATATGCTGTGGAAACTCAGAGAAGGTAATGATTAATTCTGAATAAAATATATCATTCCTCTGCATGCACTCTGATAGCATATGTCATCATCATCATCATTTTAAGGAAACCTGGACAATTCAAGGAAGCTTTTCTGGCTGCTGAGAAACAATACTGCTACCCAAGCTTGTATTTCATGGATCCGTTTTATCCTTTTTAATTCATGAGACCCACACCACTGCATTATGCTGTAGAGCAAAAAACACTGAGTTTACATCATTCATACACTGTGGGTATTTTAACAAAGGACTCTACTTCTCTGAACCTCAGTTTCTTCACCTCAAACTAGGAGATAAGATAACTATTTTGTATTGCTTTTTGAGGAAATACTAGTAAAGATAACATGTACAAAACACTCACCTGGTCTCTGGAATCTAGTAAGAATCCTAAAATGGCAGTCATTATTTTTAAATTTATCTATAGTCAGGTGTACAGAATCCTTGTCAGAAAATATTAGGCATTTCTAATTTGGAAAAAGTTAAAATATTCTTTATATAAGGGCTCTGAATCAATCAGTTATTGTCACGAATACTGCTTAACAAACTACCCTCAAAAGTCTTAGGCTTACAACACGCACTCGTGTGTCTATAGGTTGATTGTCATTCAACATGCATATAGGTGGGCTCAGGTAAGCCATTCTGCTTTAGAATATAGGTGAGTTGGTCTTGGTCCAGGCTATGTGTTTGATTCATGTCTCCTCCATATTTTTCATCCTGGGGCCAGGCTGAATGAGCAGACCTAGGCATGTTCCCATTGCAGGTCACAGAGCAAAGCAGAGAGCAAGCCCAGCTGTGCAAGAAGGCCTCAGACCTCTTATAACATTCCTTTGGTCATTTAAAATCACTCAGTGAAACCAAAATTAAGGAGTGGTAAAGTCTACTTTGCCCAGATGAGACCAATACTTCAATCTATCTTATTCTCTGTATAAAAAGAAATGCCAGAAACCCAATGTGCATCTGAGAAAGAGAAGTCCATAGTGGGAAAAGTCAGGTGCACAGATTCAATTACACCTCTTTTCATTACCCATGGCCTCTTTATGAACTCTGTGGCCACATTCTACCTTGTGTATTGAAGTGCAGAAAGAACTCCAAGCACTGCAGCCTCTGCCTTCTGTCTTCTTACACATGAAGGACAGTCTCTTTGCACTTTTCCTCAGCTCTGACCACAGCCCACGTTGTGAGTCCCTTTCTGTGTGCCCTTTAATGACTTCTCACATCAGCTACCCAGATTTAGGCCAAACTTTGCTAGTGGAGGACACAACCTCAACAAGGCTGTCCTTACTTCAGATACTAGCTTTAAGTTAGGGGGTTCCCATGCCACCTGCACTTCTGACCAGCTGGCTACAAATTTGGAGTTTCTCACTAACCTCTCAGATTCAGTAATTCACATCAACATCTCACAGAACTCAGAAAAGTGCTACACATATGATTACAGTTTTGCTATAGCAAGTGGATACAAATCAGAACCAGTTAATGTGAGAGACTTAGAGGGAAAGATCTGGGAAGGGTCCCAAAGATGATACTCCATTGTCCTCTCCCTGGGGAGTCAGTTTGCCTTTTCCTCCTGGCAAATCAATGTGTGATAATATGCATAGGATAGCCAAGCATGGAAACACACCTGACCTCCCATGTGTGGAGTTTCCATGGCAGTTCCATTATTGAGGCATAATTGATTTAATCATTGGCCATGAAGTTGAACTCAATCCCAGCTCCTCTTCTCTCTCTGAAGATCAGCCTGATGTCAGGAGTTTAAAGTCCCAATTCTCCAATCACACAGCTGTTTTTTGTTTTGTTTTTTTGGCATTCCAGACCCCATCCTGAGTCATCTCCATAGCACAAACTCTCTTCAGGCCCACCATGAGTCATCTTGTTGGCATGAGCTATCAGGACTCACCATGAATAACAAAGATATTCCAATTGACTCAGAAAAATCCCAAGGATTTTAAAGGGTATATCCCAGGAAATGGGGTTAAAAGCCACCCCAATTCTTTATTCCAAGGGTTTTGAGATAACCTCCCAATAGTCTGGGACAAAGTCCAGACAAAATCTTTATTACACAACCCATCTATGTCTTCTATTAGACTGCAAGCTCTTTGATAACAGATGAGAGTCCTTCTTCTCTGAATACCCCATAACTTCTAGCCCAGCACCCTCTTGGGGAAATATTGCTTAAATTGGTAAAGGTAAAGCCTTAGTCACAGAGCTTTAGAGTAAATGAGTTGGAAGAGCCTTTGGAGACCTTGTAGACATTCCAACACATTCATTTTATACAGAGAGTTTAAAATGATTACCCCAGAAAACACATTGAGCAAAGTGAAAAACTACTTTAGGGTTTTATTATCCCAAACTGGACACCCAATGCCCATCACAAACCTAAGCATACACACTTTATTTTCTTCCTCACATCAAAGAAGTCAGTGATAAGTTATGAAAAGGGACGAGGTGACAGATATGAAGGCAAGAACTGAAACATGACTATGATATAAACCTTTAAATGTGATGTATCTAATTTCTGACCTTCCCATGCTTCTTTCCTGCTCTGCCCTACACAGTGCATTACGTTTTCATATATATATATTTTTAGAATGTGTGGCTTCTCAGGAGGATGTAGATACCATATTTTAAGATTCTCATCTGGAAGCAAGATTTTTTTTGTGAGCTCTATTTCCTAACTGAGTCTAATGTACTCTAGTAGTTCTCCATTGAGACACATTTCCAGGAGGGAACAGAGCACATTTCTAACATTTATCCTGATAGATAGAAATACTCAGAGAATATTTGCTGAATGAACAACAGAACAAATTCTTTTTAAAAAAATGTGCTACCCTATGAATATTAGTCTACCTAGATGCTTTCTTACTCTCCTCCTCTTAACTCTCCACTTTTCCATCATCACTGAGAAGTAATAGGAATGCTTATGCATATGAAAGGCCACTCTTCTTCTCTTATATACCATTCCTGCTAAGTCTGGTTGTAGAGAAAATATTTGCCCCATGCAATATGGCAAATTTACTAATTACAGAACTTTTTAATCCATACTTTTCACTTCTGAAGGTAAAACCAAAGGAAAGAGGCAAAGTCTGATAGCATTGGATCTGCAACTGGACAATGTGCTTTCCTAGATATAAATTCTCAACTCACATGTGCTGAATCTGAGCCATAAGGCAAGACTCAAAATAATATGCATCTCAATCTTTTATTCTCAACAATGAAAGTGTAACTGGGAAAAATGCATTTCTCTTTCAGTGAGTTCAACTCATGCCTACCCAAAGCTGGCTCCATACCGACCAGCAGGACAGCTCCTCTCTCCCCCTTTGCTGCTCTCAGTCTTGTTGAATACCTGTTTCACCTGCATTGTGCATATCTGTGCATTTCTCTATGTGAAGCAGCAGCCCTGGTACTGTGAGGTCTACAGATACAGGTAATGGTTACTTCCTTACTTTGCCTTTCCGAAGGTGATACGATGACTACCAATGACATTGTACAACTGGGTTTGAACTATACCCTAAAATTTTAATTAACAAAAGTTGTGTCTCCACACTGCAAAATACCAATGGTGAGATAGATCACAGAACACAGTTGATGGGTGGAGTCCTGTGGTGAGCCATGTGGAATGGATAGGAGAACATTTTACATTGGTTGTTGAGGTATAGATCTGACAGTTGGTTGGCTGAATTAACTCCCTGGTAGATTGGGTATCATATAGACCAGAGGTGGGCAAGCTTTTCTTGTAGAGGGACAGATGGTAAATAGTTTTGGCTTTGTGGGCTAGATGGTCTCTGTTGCAACTACTCAGCTCTGCTGTTAGAGTGAAAAAGCAGCCATAGACAGACAACATGTAAACAAGTGGGTGTGACTATGTTCCATAGACCTTCATTCACAAAAACAGTTGATGGGTTGGATTTGGTGAGCGAGCTGAAGCCAGCTGGCCCCTGATATGTAAGAGATTCCCAATTACTTTGGGAAAATCTTTCCAATTCCCAGAGCTTTAATTTCTTTAACTATAGATTAAGGATTAGCTGAGGTGAATTATGCCATAGATGTTTAACTTATGTTTTCCAATAAAGCCTGTCTGACCCCCAAAAGGAAAGGAAAGCCAACTGCTGTTCTTTTAGAAGTCAGGCTTGTACAAACTCCCCCTCACTCCACTGTGGTTGTGAAGGCATCAGAACTCCAGGAACCAGTGGAAGATAGTTTGAAAAGTACCAAATGATGTCTAAAGTTGTCATTTAGACCTCAAAGTCAGAAATTCAACTACTACTTGAAATATGGAAGTCATTTTTGTTTCAAAACCAGATTTCCCCCCAAATTGAAGTGCACATATTCAGAGAAGTAAAGGTCTGATGAAATCCAGGAGACAACATGGTGTAGGCAAAAGGATGGTGGATGGGTAGTCCTGCCTCTATCATTAATTAGCTAAGTCATATTAGTCCTCAGCTTTCTTATCTGCAATGTAAGTATATTGAATTAGATATCCTAGTTTAGTGTTAAACTCTGTACTTCAACCCTTCTAGTTTGTCTGTCCACTTTGTGCAAGAACGCTTTCTTAACTACTGATTGTCTCCTTAATCTATTAAGCAACCTTTAACTCAACATCTCTTCTATGCAAAACACATTTTAGAATCCAGGGAGCCAAGAATAATAAGACTTAAGTCTTGCATTTGAGGTCACAATTGGAAAAGAAAAGTTACTTATTAACAATTATAATAGTAAAAAGTTTCAAGCTGAATAAGAAAACTGTTGGAAACTGATTTGTGGGTTTGATACTGAAAAAAATAAACATTGCGCAAAGCTCCATCAGAAGTGGGAAAGCCATTATCTTAAATATTTTTCTGAGCAAATGCTATGTGGCATCACTGTATTAGGTGCTAAGGATTTGTTGAAAATCTGAGTAAAACTAAATAAATAAATAAATAAATAAATAAATAAATAAATAAATAAAACCAAAAGGAAAACTCCATATTCAAGGAACTCTAATCCCTGGACTGGAAAATAAAAACATGTGAATGAATACTTGCAAAACAATGCAGCACTAAGAGGGAAAAATGGGGGCGCTGGTTATGCTGGCCAGCAAATGTAAAGACATTCAGAAGGAATAGCACATATGACCTCAGAGGTATGCAAATGGTGATGTGGGGGGAGGGCAGGGAATATTCCTATATGTTCAGAATATAAGGAGTCTATAAGGACTAGCAAAAGATAAGGCTGGATACATCAGAGTCTGGAGGTCTTCTGGACCTGCCTAGGAAGTTTCAACTTAATTTATTGGCAAAACAAAGCCATAAACACTCATAAGCAGGAGAGTGTTATGTTCAAATCCTCTGGAAGAGCCTTTGGTTGTGTGAAGAGAGAGTGGGCAGATTCAAAATCAGGACTCAGCATACCCCATCTAGCCTGATCTTGGACGCTAAGCAGGATAAGGCTTGGTTGGTACTTGGATGGGAGACCCACACACACATTTACTCTGAATTAAAAAGAATTCCATAGAAAATGGCCACTCAAGCCCTTTCGATACAGATCACTTTTTCTAAATGGAATGCTGCACAAAGAACAATCTTGACTTCCTCCGAATTTTATTTCTGTTTTGACATTGCAAGAGCTTTATGTCTTGGTAGTTATTGGCTGGAACAGTTTGAAAGCTGAGGTTCTGTGGTAGCGGTAAACTAATTTTTTCCCACCAGCTGGAGAAAAATGAAATAAAAAGCCCCATAAATGCTGGTGATTCTTTTGTAGTGAGTGCTTTCTGGACAACCAAAGTAATTTCTCAACAAATATGAGTTTGGAAAGAAACTGGACTGGAAATGCAACTCTGATTCCTGGTTCAATTTTAAGTTTTGAGAGTACCACACTGTGGCCCATCGGGACCCTTAACTGTATCACAGTAGCATTTATCTTTTCTAAGGGAAAGCCATTTCGAAAACCCATCTACACAAACTGTAAGTATATGAAGTTTACTTTTTCTTTTTGAATATCATTTTTCTCCTCCCCGCTCCATCTCCCCAGAAGCGCAACTCACTGAGGTGATTGGCTGAGAGGGGAACCATTGCATTGATCTAAAATTGAGTACTAAATGGTAATTTTCATGGGTGGAAGAGCCCATGGGAGAAACCTGCTCAATGGCATGGAAGCACATGCACTATTGAATTGTCACATGAGTCCTGCCCTATTGTGAGCCATCAAGAAGGAACTTAAGTACCTACGTATATGTCAAAATATTTTGTAAAAGTCTTTCCAACCAAGTCAAATATAACCTTGTAATAACTTATAACATTGAGGAAGTTACTTTAACAATTCTGTGCATCTCTTTGATCACCAGTGAGGATGAACATGTATCTATGTTATTAGCCATTTCTTCATTTCTAAATTTCATTTACATTTTTATTAATTTGTTTCTATTGGGTTACTGTTATATTTCTTATTTATTTGTATGAGCTGTTTATCCTTTGGGATTTTTCCATTGCCTTTATGCACAATTTTTTCTCATTGCAAAATCAGATTATCATTTATTTAATTTTTTAAAAATTTCTTTTAATGCTTTTTAAAACCTAATGTTAATTTGGGATATGATTTAAAGTAGAGATCAAACTAGTTTATCCAATTAGTCCCTAGTTTTCCCAGCAGATTTTATTATTTAATATTTCATTTAGTCACTTATTTCTCAACTCAATGTAATGCCACCATTATCATAACTATATTCATGTATATATTTATGGTTTTCTCATATGCATAATTTATATTATGTAAATTTTAATATTATATTTATGTTATAAACCAGGAGTTAGGAACATCTGGCCATGGGCCATATACTAGTAAGGCCTGGGAAATCATTTGGTCTGGCCCTACCAAGGCATTAGGGGTGAGTTAATTAAATGTTTGACCAAATATAGTAGACTACTTTTTAATTTAGTAATTTTGTATGGTCCACAAATGATATTATAAATATCCAAATGGCCATTGGCAGATAAAAGGTTCCCCACCTAGTTATACTATATATTAATTTTTATAAGATTATTATTTTCTATACTACCTGCTCTGTTTTATTGATATACCAGCCTATTTTTTATCTACCACTTGGCTTTAGAAATTAGACTTTTATATGTTTTTATAAGTAGTAAGGTTGGCGTATCCTTGTTACTCTTCATTTAAAAAATATTTATTACTTTTCTTTCTTGTTTATTCTTCCAGAAAAACTCTAGAATAAATTGTCAGGCTTTTAAAAAAAATCCCTTTTGGGAAAAATGCATTTGTTTACACACTTTAATCTCCACATTTAAGAACATATCATGTCTCTCTATATCTTTATGCTTCCTGTTATATCTCTTAGTAAATATTTGTTGTGTTCTCTACTATAGATCCTGCACACTTATTTAAGAAACTAATCCTATACTTTTTTGTATATTTTCTGTCTTACTGTAGAGTCCAGAATTTTCAGGACAATGTTAAATAATAGTGGTAATAGCAGATAGTTCTACCCAGGCTTCTGAAAACTACTAGAACTATTTTTATTAATAAATATAATGAAATATAATAATTATATTTACTTATAAATATCATGAAATTATCCTATTTCCAATAATTAGAAGTGTGTTGTTTTTTGGTTTTTGTTTTTAAATATATTTTATTGATTTTTTACAGAGAGGAAGGGGGAGGAATAGAGAGTTAGAAACATAGATGAGAGAGAAAGGTCAATCAGCTGCCTCCTGCACACCCCCTACTGGGGATGTGCTCACAACCAAGGTACATGCCCTTGACTGGTATTGAATCTGGGGCCCTTCAGTCCACAGGCCAATGCTCCATCCACTGAGCCAACTGGCTAGCGCTAGAAGTGTGTTTTAAAATCCAGAATGGGTGATTCATTTCATCAAACTCCTTCCTGTCACCTACTGAGACAATTATGCTTTATGTTGTCCTGGTGACCAAGTGCTAGTCTATTATGTTAATAAACTTCACATTAAATCATCTTCACATTCTTGATCAAGCCCCACTTCCCTGTGGTAGATTATAAATTTTACTAAATTAAATTTTTTACTTTTTTATATCTACACTAGAGGTCTGGTACACGAATTTGTGTATGGGTGGGGGCCAGGCAGGTGGGGTGAGGGGCCGAGGGCAGTTGGCCAGCCGGCCCCACCCCCAATCAGGGTGTTGGGGGCCAATCAGGGGCCAGGCCAGCCAGGGGTTGGGGCCAATTAGGGCCCGGATCAGGCTGGTTGGCTGCCACAGTGATAGCCACTGGTTGTTCTGGTCATTCTGGCCATTCCACCATTCCAGTTGCTGGACTTTTATATATATACTAGATGCTCAGTGCACAAATTCGTGCATGGGTGGGGTCCAGCTGGTCCGGCCCCAATTGGGGCCAAATCTGGGCCAGGTCGGCCAGGGGTCAGGGCCTGTGGGCGATTGGCTAGTGGACCCCACCCCCAATTGGGGTTGGGGGGCCAATCGGGGGCAGAGCTGGCTGGAGGGAGAGGCCACAGGCCAATCAGGGTGGTGGTGGCTGATTGGGAGTGGGGCCAGCCAGGGGGAGGGGCTGTGGGTGGTTGGCTGGCTGGCCCCACCCCCGATTGGTGTGTAGAGGGGTGATTGGGGGCAGGGCAACCCAGGGGGAGGGGCCATGGGTGGTTGGCCATCCGGTCCTGCCCCTGATCAGAGTTGGGGGGCCCATTGGGGCGAGGCTGACTGAGGGAGGGCCCATGAGAAGTTGGCTGGCTGTCCCCACCCTGGATCTGCTGGTTCACTGGCCGCAGTGGGCATCATAACAACTGGTTGTTATAGTGTTCTGGTCGCTGGCTTTTTATAGATATAGACTAGAGGCCCGGTTCATGAAATTCGTGCACGGGCGGGGGGGGGGAGGGTCCCCTCACCCCAGCCTGCACCCTCTCCAATCCAAGACTCCTTAGGGATGTCCAACTAAACCAGGCCCGGGGATCGGGCCTAAACCAGCAATCGGATATCCCTCTCACAATCCTGGACTGCTGGCTCCTAACTGCTCACCTGCCTGCCTGCTTGATTGCCCCTAACTGCCCCCCTCTGCAAGCCTGATCACCCCTAACCACCTCTGCTTGCCAGCCTGATCACTCCTCACTGCCCCCTTGCCTGGTCACCCCTAACTTCCCCCTCCCCGCTGGCCTGATCACCCCTAACTGCCCCCCCCCCCTGCTGGCCTGATCACCCCTAACTGCCTCTGCCTGCTGGCCTGATCACTCCCACTTCCCGCCCCCACCCCCACCAACCTGGTTGCCCCCAACTTCCCCCCCTTGCCAGGCTGGTCGCCCCACGCAGCCTGTTCAGTAGTCCGTTCAGTTGCAATGGTTGCTTAGGCTTTTATATAGATAGATATTTCACAAGGGGGATATATTACGTTAGCTAGTGCTTCAATTTGAATTATAGCTACAGAGTCCTTTTGCTTAAATTGAGTTTTTTAGAGCTGAATTAGTTACATCATACTGATTTAAAGCTTTTGGGTAAACTCAAACCCCTATGTCAAACATAGCTGATAATTTAAAATGAAAAAAGTTCTAACCAATAGAATAAATCATGTTCTTTCAAGGTTATATAAGTCAAAGTTCTTGGAGCTACTATTAAAATATACAAGCAATTTTATATTGATACAACAGAAAAGTCTTTGCCCTTCTTAACAGCCTTTGGCAGAAGATCAACTTATGATTGGATATTAAAAAAACTATAGATTAAATTTTTTTCAACTACAGTTTACATTCAACACTATTCTGCACAGCAAAGTGGGCAGAAAATCACACACTTTACAGAGTGGTCCCCTGTGGCCCCAAGTACCCACTTAGCCCCACACATACACATCATTTCATTATTAACTATATTACCTATGCTGCAATCTACATCCACATGACTATTCTGTGCTGCTGATTTGTAGTGCTTAATCCCTTCACCTTTTTCACCCAGTCCCCCAACCCTCCTCCCCTCTTGCAACTGCCAATCTGTTCTCAGTATGGGTTAAATTTTTATAGAAACAGGTGTGAATATTCACTTATCTGAAAATAATCTGTAATGGCTTGCCCAGGACTTTTCTTTCCAAATCACCTGTATAAACAGCCCGATTTTTTAAATTTCCTCATCAATAGTGACTAACCAAGGAGGGCAGCATTCCTTTCAGTTGTTCATTACATTTTCTAATCAAAGCTGAATTAAAGAAGAGAGCCTTATCATTTTGTTTCCACACCGCTCATTCATGCACTGGCTGCTTTTCAGACCATTAGTCTGAGGACGGTGTGATATGCACTCAGTTCCTAGTGAGCACCAGGCCTTTATCAGGATGGATGTTTGGGGCATCATCTTCCCAACATCTGGGTCCCTGGGGCTTGGAAACAATGAAGTAAATGAACAATCCACATAGCCATTTCCTGGGATCTTCTTGTCACCAAGCTGCTCAGATTGCTTAATTTGGGGAGATGCAGCCCCAAGTTTTCTCCTCTTAGCCTCACGTCCTTCCTGAGTAAGCCTGAGTATTCTCCAGGAGGCACTGTATCTAGCTGTATATATATAAAGTGAGGTGTAGATTACTATGATGGTGGGCGTAGATGAACAAGGGTGAAACCAGAGCTCTGGTTGTTTAAAAAATTAGGGCCTGCAGTAGAGGAGCAGTTGCCTTTGATTTCTTCTTGATATGACCTATGTAGAGTTGAGGGCCAGTAGACAATCAATACTGGAATAATGAGCATAAGAGAAAACCTAGTTCGTTTGTTTATAATTTTTGTTTGTTTGTTTGTTAATCCTCACCAGAGGATATTTTTTCATTGATTTTTAGGGAGAGTGGAAGAAAGAGGGAAAGACAGAGAGAGAAACATCAGTGGAAGAGAAACACATTGATTGGTTGCCTCCTGCATGAGCCCTCACCAGGGCCCAGGCCCAGGAGGAACTTACAACCAAGGCACGTGTCCTTGACCAGAATTGAACCCCGGACCCTTTGGCCCGCAGGCAGATGCTCTATCTGCTGAGCCAAACCAGCTAGGGCTGTTTATAAATTTTGAGGGTTATGAGAATCATTGATGTCATGGAAACACTGATTAAATGCTACAGTACTATTTCTATCAAAGCATTTCCAAGGCACCATCTACAAGTACCTAAAAGCTCTGATGGACACAGGAGTGGATGAGGTTTGGGGTAAGAGCAGTAATGTTGGCACATTGCATTCTGGGAAGTTTAGCTCCCAAAAGCAAAGCAGTTTTGGCAGGCTGGGGAGAGAGAACCCAGCCGATGCGCAGGCTAGTTTCTCATTTACTCTTTCAATTTAGAGCCCCAGAGAGAAGCAAGTACAAAGTCACTTTCAAGTGGTTACAGTCTAGTTGATACATAAATGAAGATTATGCAAAGATCATGCTATACACCATATGAAATAAAATGTTAAAAGGGATAATTGGGGAACTTTAAAGATAAAGTCATATTTGAACTGGGCTGTTTTTGAAAAATTGAAACTTGCCAAGAGAGAAAAAATATCATCTACACAGGGAATTCTGTGAACCGGAGGGACAGAAGGTGGAAAGCGTTGGGCCTCTGGAAGCAGCAGGTTTATGGATTAACTTCCCTGGGCATGTAAGGAAGAGCAATCAGAGGTCAGTTTAGAAAGGCTAATTGGAACCACACTGTGGAAGGCCATGAATTGAAGACCCTTGGATGTATTCTGTAGGCAACGAAGAAGAATGAGGTACTATCAAGAGGACTGACTGTCCATGAAGGCACGACTTAGTAGATACATGGTCTGTCTGGTGACCATTTACATGGACTGATCACTGCAAAAGGTCCTGCCGCCACTGCCCCACCCCCCCTCCCCAGGGCTCCTGAGTTGAGGTAGCTCCTTTATGGAAGTTACTTTACTACACTTATTAGCAGCTTTCTACACCCAGCCTTTCGAGGAAACACTTTAAGATATCACCTTTGTCTTATAAGCATTCGAACATATTTTAAAACATATGAGGATATTTCAAAACATCCAAAGATGTATCTAGTATTTTCCCAACAGAGATAATTGATTCTGCAATGTGTGCCAAATTATGTGAAACATTCCTTTAGCATCTAAAAGTAATGTTTGGTGTTTCTTCAGATATATTCTCATTTATGCTGATAACTGTCTTGGGCCTCACAGTTTTCATCATGTTTTCTGATTTTCAAGCTATATACCGTAGAATGGAGGTAAGTGGTATTCGTTTGCACATCTGTTATGACTCACATGTGCAATGGGACCATATTTGCATTGTAATTTCCAATTCTGTTGTTACCATAATCTCTCTGATCACTGAGAGACTATTCCTATTTACTAGAAGTGCAAGTGATATATCTGGATCTTACATACACTAGCCTCTCATTGTTTTCATATTATTGGTATTCCCAATTGAGTATATTTATTTCATTCACAACTGAAATATTATATTTAGATACTTTATTCTTCAATGTTATACTGGTATAATAAATTTTATGCATTGATTCAATAATTAATTTTTCAAGTTTAATATTTTAAAACATATAGTAGAAATCCTTCATACCATAGCTGTGAGGAGTAAGAAAAAGTAGACTTATAGGTCAATCATATTTCTATCTGTCGGAAACTGACTGTAAGTTTTATTTGATCCAGGGTGCAGTGGGTTAAAATTAAATTTATTAGAGGTTAGTGAGCCCATTCTTGGACCCAACATTGTGGGAGAATTAAAAAAGTATTGACCTACTACCATATCTTACAGCCTCTCCAGACAACCCTTGCACTGAGTGTGCTGTTTTTCACAACCGAGAGAAAGGCTGTCTCCACTTGGGGGAAAAATAACTCATATCAGAATAGACATGAGAATTAAAAGTGAGCCTTTTGATACTGTGGAGGACCTGTAGTTTTCGTCCTAAAGGCAGCTCAGTCTTCTGCATAGTTAGCCATATTCTGCCATTTAGGATCAGAAATGGGGCTATGTAGTTTTTTTATGTGTGTGTTTGTGTGTGTGTGTGTGTGTGTGTGTGTGGTTTGGTTTTTTGTTTGTTTGTTTGTTTCCTTGTTTGTTTGTTTGTTTGTCTATGGATGCAGCCATGGGAAGTTGTAGCTCTTACACTCATTCAATAAGTCAATATGTACCCTTTGATCCTTAAAAGGTGGTGGTTTGGGTAGGTTTGACTTTCATCAAGCCATTGGTTTAAGGCTGGGAAGATGTGTTCAGAAAATGTTCCCTTCACTTCAATCAAAATAAACTTAAACTTCTGCCCCCTTATGTTTACCCATAGGTCAATTTTACTGAAAGAATAAATTTCAGGTAGATGTAGCTTTGGGAGAATTAGAAGTAATAATGTAATTAGATGAATGATTTAATCATATACCCTGTTTGCTGGATTTGAAAAGACAAAAATGAAGAGAGACACACAGGCTTCCGAATGCCCTGTCTCACGCCTGTGGCCCAGGGCACATTTACTCCAAGTCTGTCATCAGGCACTGGAGGGAGCACAGGACAAGAGGCAGTTGGTTCTCCTTTGAATTCTGGCTCTGCCTTTTATTTATTGGCTTTGAGTCCTGGGCAAGGTACTGACCTTCTCATCTGTAAAGTGCTGAAAATAATGCCCACCCTCCGAGCTCAGAGAGTTGCTACAAATATGTAAATTAAATATGTTTTTTCAAAGTGTAAGGTGTGCAAAGTCTCATAGCAGTATTCCTTTTTCCACAGTTCATCCCAACCACGACATCATGGAGGGTTTCAATTTTGGTGGCAGCCCTCATCCAGTTCTGCGTGGCCTTCTTTGTAGAGGTAACGTGATTTCTGTGTGGTTCCTATCATTCTTCCAGGGAGATAAGCAAATCAAGAGCCTCATTCTCCACAGATGCTCATTTTTTAGAGCAAACACCTTTGTACCCAATAGTGATAGTTAAGAAGGGTTTATAAAAACTGTGCATGTACCCTTTGGGGGAAATTTCTTATAGAATGATTTATAGTTCTTTGAAGGCTGCATAGAAATGCTCTTGATATCTGTAGTATAGAAAGCAAACCATGAAAATAGCTCTAATTTTGCCTCATCTGAAGGCACTGTATTGTACTTTTCCAGTGGGCTCAATTATTCCTTAGAGACTGGACCAGGTGACCTTCCCGCTTGGAAATTCAATGAGACCGTTTACAGTGAAGCTCTGTCTTCAGGAGGCCTTCCTTAATCAAGAGAGAAGGGAAGCCATTGCTCATTCTAGTCAATGCTTACCCTGGAAGGTCTTCTCCGGTAGCATTTCTCTTCTACTTAGTGTCACTAAATCACTTTACCTACTCAGTGACAGCTTCAGGTTCTATATTTTTTAAAGAATAGTTTTTGTTTTGTTTTTTTAAAAAAGATTCATGTACCATATGTTCTTTGGGAAAGAGAATCAACCAAATTTTTAAACACACACACACATAGACAAATATTCCAGTGAATGCAACCAATATAAAATTTCTCAGACTTTTTAACTGAGGAATTCTAGTTCTGAGACTATATTTTTTTAAAAAGTGAGAGAGAAAAAACCCACATGTATGAAGGTATTATCATAATATTACCTACAGTGGTAAAATATTTGACTGGACTCACATCTTCGAAAGTAAAGATGCTGTTTGTTTAGTTATACAGAAATTTGAAGAGATGCTATACAATCATTAAAAAGGAGTATTAAGAAGACTGTAGCTACAAATTGTATATGAAAGTCTAGTACAAGCAAAAGTGGAATGCAAACTTTGACAAGTTCTGTTATGTGTAAAAATCGTTTGCATGTGAGCCTAGAAAGAAAAAAGAGCCCTAAATGGAAACAAAATCTATTTGATTGCAAGAGCCCATCTATTCATTCAACAAGCCTTTATTTGTCATCTTCTAGGTGGCATATGGCAGGTAGCAGTGATTTGTCTTGTCTTGATTTTGAGTACATTATTGAGTACAATACCTGGTGGTCGCTGGCAGTCAACTAATTCTAAGTGAATCATTAGCTAGAATTTAACTGGGAATCTGTGGAAATGAAAGGCTTACATTCAGCAGGTTTCTGAGAACACAAGTACACTTGCTTCTCAAGGGAACGAAAGGGGGGCTGTTTGACTTGGTGGGGCCTGCAGGGGGGAGAAGCCAGCATAGCAGCAGCAACAAGCACCTCTCAGGGGGAGGCTGGGGGACAGCATGTGGTGGTAGCAGGGGCCTGCAGCGGGGAGAAGCCAGCGACCAGGCAGCAGGGGAAGTGGATGATGGTTTGTTTTTTTCCACTGGATTTCCCAGGATGCCATCCTTCAAAATCGAGAGCTCTGGCTATTGATCAAAAATAAACTTGGATTCTGTTCAAAAAGTCAATATAGGAACTGGCAAAGGAAGCTGGCAGAAGACCCCACCTGGCCTCCCACAAACAGGACGGACTATTCAGGCGATGGCCAAAATGGGTTCTACATCAACCGAGGCTATGAAAGCCCTGAACAGATCCCAAAGGGAAAGCTCCAACAGGGAGGCCAAAACACAGAACAGCATTTTTGGACCCGACTGTAATCAGAATTGTTGTTGTACATGCTTAACAGCATCCCCTTTTCCCCAGAAACTACAGCACTGTGGAGAGGTGAGGGTAGCTTACCCTTATCTGTTCTCTCTCCAGCTGAGGACTCAAAACACATTTCTCAGTGTACTGAGCTTTGCAACAAAGAACCTTAATGATGCTTATTTTGACTGTATCCTACCCTTTACCACTGAGGGGAAAAAATACATTTCCTGGATTATCTATTTTTTAAAAATAAACTTTATTCACATTACATAGCATTATCCTGGTAAAAATATACAGCTTTTCACAGTAGTGAATATAATGATATGAACATCAATTTTAAAAAAAAAGGAAAATTAAAAAAGAATTTGATCATTGAAAGTTTCACAAATATATTTTTATTTTCATCTACAGAAATAAAGCATTTGAAAAACACCTTCTCTGAATAAACTGTCACAAGTTTACTTAACCTTACATTCACTTGCGAAGAACATTTATGTACAAGTATTTTTCCAAGGTCACAAAATTCCTTTTTGCTCCTTTTGTACAGTTGTAAGAGAGAAACAGGAATTGACATTTACTTAGAAAATTCAGCTCTGACTGTGGTGACCCGGAGCTGTGTGGCAGTGGAGAATGACGGAGATGTCTGTTTATCGCATATAATCTTGGCTTGGGCACAGCTAACTTCTAAGCAAACTCCACCAAAGACAGCATTTCCCAAAACATATTGTTTTGGGGCCAATGAGCTATGTCCAGAGTTGATCACAAAGGTAATGAAATAAACAATTAAAATGTACTTTTACATTAAAGAAGCACAGCACCTCTATTTACTCTTCATTACTGACAGGTGAAATCCTTAAATTGTTGGTTTTTTTAACTTTAAAAGTTGGCCCGAAGTCCGTATTACTCATCTTAAAACACAATCCTAGGGGAGGGATGGACCCATAATGTTTGTATCTACACCATGACAATTTTCAGGCTACTAAACAATCTTACATTCCATTTCATCTTTTCATTATCTAAATCAATGCACATTAACAGCTACAAGAAGGGGTCCATCCTTTACAAATATATTGTGTACACTATTCTCTTTAGTACATATGAACTCCACTGTGACCTGAGAGGACATTTATTTCTACTGAACATTGTGTATTATCTACTAGGCATTATTTGTAACAATAAATCGAATTTTGCTAACTTAACAGAACTTCAACAGTTCATAGGCAATTAGGTAACCATCCCATTCCATGAGTGCCAATTATGTGCCAAACACTGATGTATGCTTTCAATAATGTATTTACAATTCTGAAACCTTTAGAAGTGAAAAATAATTTTTACATTTCATCAATTTGTTTCTGTAAATAGGACTAAAGGCTTTGTTACACAAACCAACAGCATTAATGCAAATTTTTATAAAAACAACCCTCTATATTTACATTTTATTTGCAAAATCTTGTTTTTACTTTGGTGCACAGCTCTTGGAAAATGATAATTTTCAAAATGTGTCTTATTTAGTGTCTACTAATAAATCATAAGAAGATAACATATTTATCTTATGGTTAAAAATTGTATATCAACATAAAAAATATGTAACTCGGGCATTTAATAATTTGACCATTAGCACAGGAGGATTCAACTTATACCCTATGACAGATAGCATAAACAGGTTTCTTAAAATCTTGATTTAATAAATGTACACCTTTTTTTTTTTTGCCCCAGTTTTTCCAACAACATTTTTGGTATCTGATAGGTGATCATTTTATTTCACAGATTTCTTTGGAAGTGGAATATGTTAAAGTTGAAGTCTATACTTAACTTTGCTAACTATATGCTCAGAGAAAGGTTTAATAGTCTTGGGGAAAAGCTTTGATAAAAGCATGAGCATGGCCATATATCAAATGATCACCTATTGCAGCGATTTTCAACCTTTTTCATCTCGTGGCACACAAAAAATGATTGCTAAAATTCTGTGGCAACCAAAAAATATATGTTTTCCTGATCTGACAGCAAAATAAGTATAATTTTGATTCATTTACACTGATGGCTATTGTTGTGTTGGCTGTTGTCATTTTTTTTATTTGGCAATCTACGGGAAAAGAGGTTGGTGCCCCTGACTAAATAGTTGGGTACTGCATGTTTTAAAATTTCCTGCAGCACACCACACACTGGTTGAAAATTGCTGATCTATAAAAAAACTGCCATCAACAGGAGTGGCCATTTTTATGGGAACACTGATGGCTAACTGTGAGCTTACTTTCAAGGGTGAAAATTATTGGAGCCTAGAATACTACCTATGTGAAAAATTAATCCAAAATTTATCAAAGTTCATAAGTGAAATAAGTCAGTCAGAGAAAGACAAGTTTCATATGATCTCACCTACATGTGGAATCTAATGAACAAACTAAACTGATGAACAAGATAGATCCAGAGACATGGAAGCATGGACCAGACTGAGGAATCTCAGACAGAAGGATGGAGGGGGGGCAGGAAGAGATTAACCCAAAAACTATAAGCATATATGCATAACCCATGGACACGAACAATAGTAAGGTGAAGGTGGGTGGGGGGTGGAGCTCTGGGTGGAGAGGGGGTCAATGAGGGGACAAAGAGGGGCATCTGTAATACTTTCAAACAATAAAGATAAATTTAAAAAACTAAAAGTGCATTTTGGGCATTATCTAGCTCTAGGATGTCTTCCGAAGTGGCGAAGTCCAGAGTTCTTTAGAAAGGTTTGACATGAGTTATTCTTAGATCTGTTCTCATGTCTGGTCCCTCCCCCATCCACCAATGCTTTAATTCCACCACACCCAAGACTCCTGTTCTGGGTTAAGATTTGCCCTCCAAAGTCACTTTTATTAAAAGATAAACACATCTTGGGAGAGGTAATACATTAAACCACCATCAGTCTCATCCTAATTTGACAATACTAGAAAAGAGCTCATTGTTTTAAAACTATTACTCGAGGACAGGACATAAAAGAAACAGGAAACTAAATTTAGAAAAAAAAATGAATAAGTATTTTTAGATCATGGTATCTGGTAGGAGACATCCATTACCCTCCCTCCCCCAGGTCCACTAGAGGAAGGGAGATACCATAAGATTAAAAAGAGAAACGTCAGGGAACAAGGAAGAAGAAGAGAAAAGATCTCTACTGGCTCTGATTGCAGTACATGACCCCTTCTGTTACCACTATTCTTAACCCTGCAGCTAAACTGTAGAGTATTTTTGGCCCTGGGGTGAAATCTAAATCTATTTTATAGGCTCAAGTCTTTCTTTGAGTCTTCTGTCCCTTTATCTATCATATTAAAGGCCCAGTGCATGAAATTTGTGCACAGGACAGGGTCCCTCAGCCCAGCCTGTACCCTCTCGCAATCCAGGACCACTGACTCCTAATCACTCACCTGCCTGCCTCCCTGATCGCACCTAACCACCTCTGCCTGCCTGCCTGATTGCGCCTAACCACCTCTGCCTGCTTGCCTGATGCCCCTAACTGCTCCCCTCCTGGCCTGAGCACCCCTAACCGCTCTCTCCTGCTGGCCTGATCACCCCTAACTGCCTCTGCCTTGGCCCCTGGCACTGTGGCTTTGTCTGGAAGGATGTCCAGAAAATGTGTGGTATATCCAGTCTAATTAGTATATTACCCTTTTATTAGTATAGATTCCTAGTTCCTTTATGGCACTCACCCTCAATGTTTACTTGAACTTTTCCTGTATCTAATGCCATGATGTCATTGGCTGTTTGTGTGTTTTGTAAAGCAGTGCTATGCCACAATGTCCAATAAAATCTTAGAGTATAGAGACCTGCAACCATTTTTCACCACATGCTGCAAACAAGAATTCTACTAGAAAAGTATTAAAAGTAATTTGTTTCATTCAACACATAATCAATAAAATGCAAGAACAAAATCACAATGCTCCTTGACTTACAGTCAAAACCTTAAAAAAGTAATATGGGATATTGTTTTCCAAATATGGCCCCTTACACCTACTTTAATGATCTCTTTCTACGTTAAAATCCTTGAAATACTTCAAAATCCACAGGGAACAAAGTAGGTAAAAGTAACAGCCTATTCTTGTTTGTCACAGACTTCTGATAAATGAGTCATTTCCAGGGAAATCACTGGATCTGAAACAGTGGAGCAAAAGCCCCCTTTCCCACCCACCCATGCAGGAGCAAAGGACAGGTGTGCACCCTCAAATGGCTTGTTAATCAAAATTCCTCAAACTGCCTAGACAAATGCTGAATTTCCCAATTTCTTTCTGATCAGAAAAGGAATATGAATTTAGATGTCAACCCTAACAATTTGGAGGTATTCTCATTTTTTTCAAAATCACACATAATCTGTTCTTCTTCCTTCTGGCAAATACAAAATAGCCACCCTCAGGGAATAGGAAACTTATATTTATAGTATAAGATAAAATATAATGTGATTTTGTTAAGATCCTCTGCTGGATCACTAAAAAGGTTACTGATTCTTGTCCAAACTGCCACAGAAAAATCTATGCTAGTAGGAAGAAAAATTTCCTTAGCTCAATGATGAGATAATATCAATAAGCAATTTATTAAAGAGCCCACCATCCATCATTGGAGTTTGAAACAATAATGATGCATTGAAAATAAGTATTTATCCCAGGGTGTTTCCTCCCCTTCCCCCACCCTCGCCTCACAGATTTCTTCAGTCCCAATATCTCTTCAGTAAATTGTTAATAGTATTTCGCTCTTTGTCTTTTTGAAAACAAGCCCAGGAATGAGAAGGCTCCAGCAGCAGCTGTCACTAACCCAATGGTGCTTATTGCTCTGTTGGCCTATAAAGAAACGACAAGCAAACAAAAACACATTTTATTCTAAAGGCATCTCAGTATCCTAAACCTAAGCTTTAGGTTTCTTCTTTTTTTAAAAATATATTTTTATTGATTTCCAGAGAGGAAGAGAGAGGGAGAGAGAGATAGAAACATCAGTGATGGGAGAGAATCATCTATTGACTGCCTCCTACAAGCCCCTCACTGGGAATCAAGCCCACAACCCAAGCATGTGCCCTGACTGGGAATTGAACCGTGACCTCCTCGTTCATAGGTTGATGCTCAACCACTTGGCCATCCCGGTCAGGCTTTGGTTGCTTCTTAAACTGAAGACCCATCTTAATATACAATGAATAAATTTAAAGCTCAATGCAAAATTTAAATTTTGTATGAAGATGGAATTTGTAATTTTTATAATTATGACAAAGACATAGACAAACACACATAGGTATATATATATTTAGAGCCCCTAACCATTAATGAACCCATTATCACAATCCTTACCAATCATTACTCATGTTTTGCAAAATTTGAGAAGTTGAAAGTGATTTACTCAAGGTCATAAGGACAGACTTGGGTATAAGTCTTGACTCTTGAACACCATGTTCACCTTTTACACAATCCTACTCCATAAACACACACTGGTTTGGTTGGATCTATACCATGGTGAATAGTGTGTGTGTGTGAAGGGGGGGGGGGGGGCGTGTTTTCCCTGACTTAAGAATGTCTGTTAGCAAAATAATTCAGGAATGTGATCTGAGCTAAATATCTATAAGCTCTTATTTGGTAGATACCATTTGTATTCTGATAAACTTGAAAAGAAATCAATAGTAATGTTAATTATCATGTCAAAAATTAATTTCCCATGTAGACAAACTAAAATAAACCATTCTCAGGCTCAATTGTCCATAAAAGAGTTCAGACAGTTATAGCTTTAAGGGTATTAATCATCATCATGAGGGATCTAATGAATATTCATGGTTTTCATGGTAATTGACTGGTATTGCCTTCTATCTGCATGGGTTTGAGTACAATTTTATGACCCAACGGTCACTTCCAGATACTTCCGTATCAGGTATTCTGGAAACAACAGGTGTTCTCTAGAATTTAAGAATCAGGCTCCCAGACAAAGCAAAACCTTTTTCCCAAGTGACTCTGGAGACCTGCCCCAATGCTGGAAAGCCTGAATCAGCTCACATTTGCGCATGCCCTCTGTCTGGCTCCAGGCCTCCCTCACCCATCCCGTGAGCCTGCCACCCCCATGTTACTGACACAGGCTGCCTCCCTAACTGGGCCTCCCTGCTGGGAATGGGCAGAAAGAGCCCTGGCCAGGAAAGGAGTGCAATGATAGACCCTTCCTGTCACCATCCGGTGGGCTGCAGGGACAAGGCCTAAGATAGTAACCCCCTGATCTTCCACCTTCCCCAATTGCCAGGGAGAATGTCATTGGCAAACAACAGACAAATAATATTTTAGTTTATAATTCTAATTTTGTTTGTTTGGTTTATTTATTTTATTTGTAATTTTTAATTAGTCACTACCTAAGTTATTTCCCAGGAGAGAGCCAGAAGCTTACAGCTACCCACATAGCACCTGGGTTGCAAAAAGGGGCAGGGAGAGATACAAGACACAAGACAATATCAGTAATCAAAGATAAATCAAGCCCAACCTTCCTACAACTCCAGGCAGACGCTGAGCTCCCCTGAAGGCTTAATACAGGAAAATGTGGCAGACAATGCAAAAGCAGAAAGGTGCCTTCGGTGTCTTTAAACAGAGATGTCAAATGGCCGTAGGGTCTAGCCCTGGGAACACTCAAGGTCCTGTGGGTAGGGGGTGGCCCAGCCTGATGCAGACTTAACTCACTGGGTATTGTTCAGCCACTTAGAAACACAAGATGTGAGAGAAATCCCATAAACCTAAGAGGACTGGGGAGGGGACAGGCAAGTTGATCCTAAACCAAAGATTGCATAGGCCAGACACAATAATACTAAAGCCACTTCCGTCAGTGCATGCGTTTTCCCAAATCCCAAACGCTTATTTCAAGTTGCAGTCTAGATGGAAAAATCCCATGGAATTTGAACAATCCCTTGGAGTTGCATATAATGGGATCTGATCTGTGAGGTTATAACATCAAGGGCTGTTCTCGGTGAACCACACGAACAAGAGCTTTTACTTTATGGCTTACTTAAGATTGATTATAAAATCACCAAACCTGACTCAGCAAACATCAGCCTTATAGGGCTCTCTGTCTGTGGGCCACAGTAAAGGCCTCATTCTGAGGATCTGTACGTGCCCAATGAAACCTTAGCTGAGTCTGGAGCGCTATGTCAGACACACTGTAGCTGGATCCCAGATGGCTGCGGACTTGATTGAGTAGCCTCTTCGCGGGGACTCTCAGGCTGCGGTACTGGGCAGTGCAGCACAGTCAGGCTGTGCTGTGTGTCTCCTTGTCCAGGCCTAGTCAAGGGTCTTCCATCTCCCACAGAAACAGACACATTTTATTAGTTGTTCCAGCACAACAGCGAGAAATGTTGATATCAGAAATTTTTAAAAATATAGAAAAGAAAAGCCACAGACTGGGAGAAAACTTTTGCAAAAGACAAATCTGATAAAGATTCTTATCCAAAATATACAATGAACTCTTAAAATTCAATAAGGAAATAAGCAAGCAACCCAATTAAAAATAGGCAAATGATCTCAAATGACACATCACCAAATATGATATGCAGATGATAATAAGCATATGAAAAGATGCTGAGCATCACACGGATTCATGCCACGGCAAATTAAGATGAGATACCACTATGCACCTATTAGAATGACTAAATTCCAAAACACTGACAATACGAGGTGCTGGTGAGAATGTGGAATGAAAAATGGCACAGCCACTTCAGAAGGCAATTTGGTGGTTTCTTACAAACCTAAACATATTCTTAGCAGACAACCCAGCAATCATGCTCCTTGGTATTTACCCAGAGGAGTTGAAAACTTATACCCACACAAAAACCTGCAAAAGCCTCCAGAGCTCTAAGAAATAAAGGTCTTGTTTAAACAACCCAGACTATGGTATTTTGTTACAGCGGCCCAAGCTGACAAAGACATCCACACAAAATCCACACAAAAGCTATTTATAGCAGCTTTATTCATCATTGCTCAAACTTGGAAGCAACCAAAATGCCCTTCAGTAGGTGAATATACATCCAGATAATGGAATATTACTTAGTGATGAAAAGAAATAAGCTCTCAAACTATGAAAAGACATGAAGGAATTTTAAATGCATATTTTAACAGTAAAAAGATCAGTGGTTATCAGAATAAGGAGGGGTGAATAGGCCTAGAGCACAGAAAACTTTAGGACAGGGAAAGTATTCTGTATGATACTCTAATGACATAATTTGCCAAATTCTGTAGAATATACAACAGGAAGAGAGAACAGGTTATAAAAGACAAGAGAAAAACACAGTTTATTGACATATACATCTCATATATAAATGAGAACCTTAGAGAAGGGTAACTCAAAGATGTGGCTAAGAATTCAAGCTTATATAGCATTTTCAACAAAGAGCAGACATTTGTAGATAAATGATAGGACAAAGGAAAGCGGTTTTAGGCTTCCAAGGAGAAGCCTAACTGTAGGAAAGTCAACTCATGAGAAACTAATGGTGAATAATGGCTAGTCAGTAAAGTTTGTCATACAGATTCCTCTGATGCCCCCTCCAGGCTGATAAATGTCTTACCTTAACCACAGGTTGTCCCAGTGATTATGTTTTGTCCTTCCTACTAGAGAGAGGAGGAGGGACACCTGTGAAAATTTATGTCTTGCTTTTAGGCAAATAGGGGAAAGGGATTTTTGTGTATCTGCTTCTTCTCAATGCCTTCAGCTCAAAATAATCTTTATGCCAAAGTGATATATTTGGGGTTGACACATTCTGCTTTCTGTCACTATAGACTTTGGTGGATAATGATGTACAAATGTTGGCTCATCGTTTGTGACACATATACCACACTGATGTGGGGGGTTGATGGTGGGGAAGGCTATGTATGTGTGATGGGTGGGGAGATATAAGGACTCTATACTTTCTGCTCAATTTTGCTGTGAACCTAAAACTGCTCTAAAAAATAAAGCCTATTCATTTTTTTAAAAAAAATACAGAAAAGTACAAATTAGAAAAAAAAATAGGGCCATATCCTACCTACCTTTCTCATCTTTTTAAAATGCATCTACAATGTTGTTGTTTTTAATTGGAGGAAATACACAGCCATTCCCTAAGAAAACTGTTCTAATGTCAAGACCCATAAGCCTTAAGGGGATCCAAAACTCTAATCTAATACTAGCTATTACTAGTAATAATACTATTAATTATTGACAATAACAAAAATAATTCAAGTGTTGTATTTCCTGTTAGATCAGCAGATATTTTACTAAAGAGTGCCAACAAAAATCTATAAAATTCCTAAATAGTGCAATTAATAATATCCAGCATTCCTTAGGATGGATGATAAGCAATACAGAATGCTAAGAAAAAAAAGAGAGAGAGAACCCATGGACATGGACAACAGTGTGGTGATTGTGAGGGGGGAGGGGTGGGGCAGGTGGAAGAGGGCATAGAGGGGATAAATGGTGATAGGAAAAATAATAAAATAATACAGAATGCTAAGATATTTCAAATATCTCCTATAATTTACAAAACAACCTCAATTTATAAATTAGGAAACTGATAAACAATGAGCCCCAAGTCACCCAGCTAAGTGATAAAAATGGAGTTCTATCTAAGGTCAGCAGAATTCCAAAGCTAAGGTGGGTTCTTAAGGTTGTCACTGCACCATCTTCATCAGAACTTGTTAGAGAAGAGTTCTACTGATTGTTAAGGGATGATTGATTTTTATGGGTCTTGATTGTGGGTATGAAAGGTGATCTCTGTGTTCTAGCTCAGAAACAATTTATTATTCCATGTGAGTAGTACGTTCATTACGTTAATGTATTTTCTAAATAAAAATGAATTTCCAATTAAATCACTTCCTAATGAAAACAAATGTATCCTTTCTTATTTTTCACCTCTCATTTTCCTCAGTTTCCATCAGAAGAATTTTAACCTCCTTCCTGAGAATAGATGTTTATATAACTGACCCACCATTGCAAGATACTGGAAGCCTTTATGTATTCACTAGAAGCCCAGTGCACGAAATTCGTGCACGGGGAGGTCCCCTCAGCCCAGCCTGCACCCTTTCCAATCTGGGACACCTTGGGGGATGTCTGACTGCCCGTTTAGGCCGATCCAGGGATCGGGCCTAAACGGGCAGTCAGACATCCCTCTCACAATCCTGGACCGCTGGCTCCTAATCACTCACCTGCCTGCCTGCCTGGTCACCCCTAACTGCCCCCCGCTGCTGGCCTGGTCACTCCCAACTGCCCCTCACCAGCCTAGTTTCCCCTCACTGCCCTGCAGCCAGCCTAATAGTCCCCAACTATTCCCCTGCCAACCTGGTCACCCCCAACTACACCCCTCCCCACCAGCCTGGTTGCCCCTAACTGCCCCCCCCCCCGCCAGCCTGGTCATCTCTTACTTCCCCCCCTGCCAGCCTGGTCTTACCCAACTGCCCTCCCCCCCCCCCCCCCCACGCCGGCCTGATCATAGGCAGCCATCTTGTGAAGGTGTGAGGGTTAATTTGCATATTACTTCTTTATTATAGAGGATTCTCTACACTTTAAAAAATCTTTAGGCTAAAATATCAGTGATGGAATTGAGTTGGTGGGATGATAGGTAGAAAAAGCAATTGGATCAAGCATACTTTTAGTTGGAAAGCTGCCATACTACAAAATAGTGGAGGTAAATGACAAAGTTGTTAGCTACTTTAAAAATAAGGTCTTGAGAACTGTGGCTTGGTAATATAGCTTGATATCTTATATTGTGATTCCTCCAACTTTGTTCTTCTTTCTCAGGATTGCTGTGGCTATTTGGGGTCTTTTTTTATTCTAGATGAATTTTTGGAGAGTTTGTTCTAGATCTGTGAAATATGCCCTTGGTATTTTAATGGGGATTGTATTGAAGGTATAAATTGCTTTGGGTAGTATGGACATTTTAATGATGTTGATTCTATCAATCCGTGAACACAATATGTTCTTCCATTTGTTTATGTCTTCCTCTATCTTTTTTACAATGTCCTGTAGTTTTCCGAGTACAGATCTTTTACCTCTTTAGTTAAGGAATAAACTTAGGTACCTTAATTTTTTTGGTGCAATGGTAAATGGGGTTGCTTTCTTTAGTTTCTCTTGCTGTGAGTTCATTATTGGTATATAAGAAAGCCATAGATTTCTGCGTGTTAATTTTGTATCCTGCTACATTGCTGAATTCATTCATTTATTAAGTCTAGTAGGTTTTTGATGGAGTCTTTGGGGTTTTCTAAGAAACCATCAACAAAACAAGAAAGCCCACTGCATGAGAGAACATATTTGCCAATGCTATTTCAGATAATAGTTTAAACTTCAAAATTTACAGGGAACTCATACAACTTAGCAAAAAAAAAAAAAAAAAAAAAAAGAAAAAGATAAACAATCCAATCAAAAAATGGGCAAAGGACCTAAATAGACACTTTTCAAAAGAGGACATACAGAAGGCCAAGAGACATATGAAGACATGCTCAAAGTCACTAATCATCCGAGAGATGCAAACCAAAACAACAATGAGGTACCATTTCACACCTGTCAGAATGACTATCATCAACACATCAACAAACGACAAGTGTTGGCGAGGATGTGGAGAAAAAGGAGCCCTTCTGCACTGCTGGTGGGAATGCAGACTGGTGCAGCCACTGTGGAGAACAGTATGGCGTTTCCTCAAAAAGTTAAAAATGGAACTCCCATTTGACTCAGTAATCCCACTTCTAGGACTCTATCCCAAAAAACCAGAAACACCAATAAAAAAGGATATATGCACCCATATGTTCATAGCAACACAATTTCCAATAGCTAAGATTTGGAAACAGCCTAAGTGCCCATCAACAGATGAGTGGATTAGGAAACTGTGGTAGATCTACACAATGGAATACTACACTGCTATAAAAAAGAAGGAACTTTTACCATTTGCAACAGCATGGATGGAACTGGAGAGCATTATGCCAAGGGAAATAAGCCAGTCGGAGAAAGATAAATATCATATGATCTCACTCAGATATGGGATATCATGATCAACATAAACTGATGAACAATAATAGATTCAGAGACAAAGTAGCACTGAACAGACCATCCAACCTCAGAGAGAGGGCAGGGAGGTGGTTAGAGATAAACCAAAGAACTTGTATGCATGCATATTAGCATAACCAATGGACATAAGCACTGGGGCAGTGGGGGCTTGTCCTGAGTGGCCGGAAAAGGAGACATATGTAATACTTTAAACAATAAAAAAAATAAGGTCAATTACTCCATTAAAAATAATCCAAAAGCTCTATGAATCAAAAAAATCTATTTAAAAGCACAAAATCTCTTTGAAATTAGCATTACAAAGAGATAGAAAACATTTACAAACCCACCAAGATATGTCATCAGTTGGCCTCTGTCAGCTAATGAAAAAGAATATTAGAATTACCATCTGTTTTTGGTAAATTAACTTCCACTCAAAAAAGTCAACAATCTTTTCAGCATATTATTTTCAGTATATAAACTTACTGATTTAAGGCTGCTGCATGCTGGGGTAATGGGGAAGGGGGGGTGGATACTAAAAGACAAAAGGCAATAAACGAACAGAAAGCTATGGTCTTGATTCTGCTTCAAATCCCTTCTACCCCAAATTTATAATATCCATGTTTAGTCTCAGTTTGGTCATTAACTTGCTGCGTGACCTTGGACAACTCAATTCCCTGCTTGGTCCTTCAGTGTTCTTGTCATTTTGTATGAGGCCTGGGAACCTTCTCACAATCAATAGTTATCTTTTTCCCCCAATATAAGGAACTCCTATATCTTAAAGAAAACTCACCTGCTCTGAAACTCCTTCTCCATAGCGAAGCAAAGTCACAAAATGCTCACAGTTGTTGACCAGTACGTCATACTCCACCTCCTGTCCAATAACAAACTCTGACCGTTGCATGACTTCTTCCATGGGGAGAGGGGGGTATGTTTCATCATACTTATTGTTTATTCTATATGTGTCATTGCCTGCAACATCCTTCAAGAGCTGCATCTTCACCAGGGCCTTTCTGCTGAATACAGACTTGGCGCTTGTAAATGATGCAGGAATGCCACCCTCTATAAGGAGAATTCTGGTTAGCAAGCTGCAGTGACTCTGCCCAGTGAACTTCCATGCCATCTAAAGACTTTGAAAGTGCTGGGATAACTGAACCCATCTCTGTTCCAAATGTATCATCAAACCAGAAATCACTTACCTTACCAGCCTAAGCACTCATTGTAATTTAACAACACACTTATTCAATAATGTATGAGTGAGAATGCAAGAGTAAATTGGGTAAGAAAACTGTACCCCTTCTTGAGTAATAAATTCTCTATCACTTGGTAGCATTATTAGAGATCTTGGTCCCTGTCTCTGACATAGTTCAGATGGGACCATTGCCCATGTTTTCTGTAAAGCGGGCTCTTTTTCAGCATGTGAGCCCTTCGCAGCTAATATTGTTGGGCTTGAGCAGTAGTGCATTATGATTAGTAGGGTGTCTAAGCGGCATTCCTTATCCTTACCTCAATTTTACACGTATTCTTTCAACTATGCTTTAATTTGGGTCCAATTTAAAACTTGCACAGTTACCCCATTCCTCTGATGGGTGAACTGAGGTCAGCTGGAGTTACTGCTTTTGTTTTGTCAGTTTCTTTGGCCAAGAAACTAAGTCCTGAACCTGAACCTGACCTAGAATGCACTGTCTGCTACATGTGGCCTCAGGCTGTGGCTTCACCACCTGTTATAAGGCCTCATGCCCTGTCACTACGTCTTAGCTGCCTCTATGGGTTAGCACTTGCCTAGACTGCCAGAGACATTTGTATCCTGGCCTGTCATAGACAGTGTCCGAGGCTGGACAGGCAATTCCTCAGCGTCCAGCTCTACCGCCAGACTCCAGTCCGTCTTCATCTGTCCAAGATGCTATGCTTGGCTATTGTTCCAATAAATCATGAGAGGGAAGGTCTGTATAACCAGCGCTTAGACACTTTTCCTTTTAGTAATGACTGAAAGCAAACTTTCTTTCCTGCTCCTCCTTTTTTCTATCTACCAAGGTCCTATTCATTGGAGCAGCATTTCCAAATCTTACACATTGAAAGTTCTTACACTTACAACATAGTCTACTTAGAATTATAAAACTTTTTTTTACTAGTCTGATGTAATCAATTTGCAGATGAGGAGATTGATGCTTGGAGAGCTAAATTGAATTGCAAAATATCACATGAGTACTTAACAACATAAATGGGAATTGAATTTCAGTCTACATAATCATTGCTCAGTGTTTGGACCACATCAATATGAAACTTATGACATGACAATAAAGAAACAGCACCAAAATCTCATATTATTTCCCAGATGTGAACATTGCAGGAATAACATAAAAAGTTGCTAAGTGTTAATCCCCAAGCTCTGCAGAAACTAGCAGCTCTGTATCATAAATGTCATTTTATTTACCATTTCCATTTTCAATATTCTAGAACAAAAAGCAACTATCTCAAAATATCGCAAAAACTACTTCAAGAAAGTAAGACTTAGCCATATCAACACTTTTCTTAAAAGGTATGTTTAAGGAAAAAATACAACAGGTTATTTATCTGCACATATTTTTCCTAATAAATTAATTTGTGCTCATTTATAAACATGTAGAAAATGCAGAAAATACAGCATAAACATGTAAATATAAATATTCCACCATCCTGCCACCTAGAAATAACTGCTATTATTTTTATGTGCTTAAATCTTTTTTAACACAATATAAAGGTGCATGTATCTGTGTGTATTCATGGGTGTGTGTATCTGTGTGTGTGTGTGTATATGTGTGTGTGTGTGTGTGTGTGTGTTTCAAATTGGGTTTTATATTGCATGTTACATTTTAATGTAGAATTTTCAAATAAATATTATATGAGGATCATCTCTCATACAATTTAACATGTCCAGAAATGTGATCTTTTTAATGGCTTTTATAGTGGCTACTAGAGGCCCAGTGCACGAATTTTGTGCACTGAGGGGTGGTCTCACAGCCTGACCTGTGCCCTCTCGGGGGATGTCCGACTGGCAAGTTGGACATCCTTAGCACTGCCATGGAAGCGGGAGAGGCTCCCACCACTGCTGCTGTGCTTGCCAGCTGTGAGCCCCACTCAGGGCTTCTGGCTGAGCAGTGCACCCCCTGCGGGAGTGCACTGACCACCAAGGGGAAGCTACTGCATTGAGCGTCTGTCCCCTGGTGGCCAGTGTGCCTCATAGCGACTGGTTGTTCTGCCGTTCAGTCAATTTGCATATTAGCCTTTTATTATATAGGATAGTTCTTGGCTATTTAGCACCTCATCCCTTCACTGCTCTTTCTTTCTGGAAAAAACTCTATGTAGGCCAACGAGCATCCCATTGTCCTGGGCATAGTGATGGTCCAGCAATGGGTATGGGGCACCCACTGGATGAATTAGAGTCATTCTCCATGATTCTTCTAACTGCAACAGACAAGGATTAGCTCTCTCTTCTGTTGGGTCACCAGATTAGAAGAATGAGAGTCTAAGGATGCTGATGGTCATCAGTTCCACTCCTTAGAGCAGGGTCCTCAAACTACGGCCCGCGGGCCACATGCAATACAAATACTGTATTTGTTCCCGTTTGGTTTTTTTACTTCAAAATAAGATATGTGCAGTGTGCATAGGAATTTGTTCATAGTTTTTTTTTAAACTATAGTCCGGCCCTCCAACGGTCTGAGGGACAGTGAACTGGCCCCCTGTTTAAAAAGTTTGAGGACCCCTGCCTTAGAGAGACAAAGCCTGAGAGATTGAGGACAACAAATAGAAAAAAATACAGATGTTAGATAGAGTCTTAATAGTGTTCAAACCTCTCATTGTAGGCAGCCCTGGGGCCAGCACCATCTCTACCCTTTCAGTAGTTTCCCTTAGTGAAACAATGAGTTATCTTTTTGTTTAAGCTAATTTGAGTTTTATTTCTGTTACTTGCAACTAAAGAATCCTGCCAAAACACAGATGTCTAATATTTTGTGGCTAAATAGTAATTTGTTTAACCATTTTCCTATTGAATGTTAAGTCATTGTCTATTTTTTTAAAACCATTATAAGTGAGGTAGACATGAACACCCTTATACAGAAATGTTACATTTATCTCTTTTAGATATTTCCCATGAACAGGTTCGTAGAAGTACAGTTATAGGGTAAGAGCATAGGAACTCTTTTAAGACTCTTAGCACATCTCATTAAATTGTTTTCGTGAATTAGCTTATCAACTTATATTTCTATCAGCAATATCTTTGTTTTCATTTCATTATACTCTTATCAACAATGATTGTTGCCATTTTTTAACCTGTGCTAATGTGATAGGCATAAAATCTGTCATTTTATTTGACAATTCTTAGATGACTAAAAAGTTAAAACCTTTAAAGATGGGTATTAGCTGTTGCTTCCTTTTTCTGCAAATTGTTCATAATTCTTCAACTAATTGGTTTTTGGGAGATTGGGGGGTTTGCTGTCCACTTGGCCTGAAATACTCTTTTCCCAAATATAATCTGCTCAGTTTTCTCCCCTCCTTCAAGTTCAGAAACGTCACTTCTCATGAGGTGTTCCCCACCACCTCACTTACAATCACAGTACCCCTGTCCCCTGCCACTTCCGTTCTGCTGCTATGATTTATTTTCTTCATATTATTTACCTTTACTTACCTTTATTCTAACATTGTGCTCTGTTCTCTCTCTCTCTTTCTCTCTCTCTTCCCCCCAACTCCTCTAGAATATAAACTACACCATGCAGGGACTGGTTTATGTATATCCAGCATCTAGAATAGCATTTGACACATACTGAGTAATCTATAAATGGATGTTAAAGGAATTGAGATAATTAATCTGTATGCTATATAAAAAACTGTGACTCTTGTCATGTTTGTGCCAAATATTTTTCCTGGCTGATTATTTACTTTTTAATTGTGTTTTTATTTTTTTAACCAGAAGGTTTACATTTCAATGTGCATTGGCCTTTGTGATTTCTTCAATGCCACTTTGGTCTTAAAATGTTCTTCCCTAAACCTAGATCAGCTACATTTATCTGCTTCCTATATTTTAGTTTACTTAATTTTATAATATTTTTTCTGGTAATAAAAAACAAACAAACAACAAACTATAAAGCTCCCAGGATCTGCTGGAAACAAACCTTACCCAAAGGTGTTAAGTTGATAACGTAACCATCACCCAAGTACAGGGCCCAGTGCTGATAGCCAGGACGAAACACTTCAATCAAGTCCCCTGGCTGGGGGTTGCCAGGGTAGGTCAAACTAAAGTCACTCACCGCCATCTGTAATGACAGACATAAAGAAAATCTAGCCAACATGACTTGACCAAAGAAAATCAGTTTAAGACTTCTATAGAAGCGATGGGAGACAGAATTTATTGGGATCACACTCCTTATTAAAGACTTAGACTCACGGCTAGACTGGTTTGGCTCAGTGGATAGAGCGTTGGCCTGCGGACTGAAAGGTCCTGAGTTCGATTCCGGTCAAGGTCATGTACCTTGGTTGTGGGCACATCCCTAGTAGGAGGTGTGCAGGAGGCGGCTGGTCGATCTTTCTCTCTCATCGATGTTTCTAACTATCTATTCCTCTCCCTTCCTCTCTGTAAAAAAATCAATAAAATATCCTATCTAATAATAGAGAAACATGGTAATTAACCATAACTTTGCTACCCTTCCCATTGGCTAATCAGCAAGATATGCAAATTAATCACCAGCCAAGATGGCGGTTAACCGCCAACAAAGATGGCGGCTAATTTGCATACTGCAGGCAGGGCGGGACAGCACCATCCCGCCTGCCCCACTGCCATCCGGGCCTGCTATTTACGACCTGGGTGGCAGGCGGCGCGTATGGGATCAGATCCAGGGCTGGCGGCGGAACCCCAGCGATCGGCCACCGGCCACGCCCACAAATAGCCTTCCAGGGGATCCCCGGCTGACCGGTGCTAATGCACCAATCTGCCACTGGCCACGCCCACAAATGGCCCTGGGAGGGATCCCCAGCTGACAGGTGCTAATGTACCGATCTTCCACTGGCCACACCCACAAACGGCCCTCCAGCGGGGATCCCCATACTTACTGGGGTTGGTGTCAGGCAGCTCAGAGCAGAGTGCGAACTATCCCCGCTGGTAACTGCTTGCTCATTCACTTACTCGCTCATTCACTCACTCACTCATTATTCACTCAGCAAACCCTCTCAGGTCCCTGGCACCAGGCCAGGCACTGAAGGTGAAGCAGGATAAGACAGAGCTATTTCCTCAAGATGTTAGTAATTCAGTAGGGCGAAGCAGGCACATGAACGAGGCAGTTGTATGCACAGATGCAGTGTACTGGGTTCTGTGAGGGCTGTAACTAACGCCGACTTTGTTCTCTTGATAAATTGAGGCCTCAGGAGCCAGGCTGCCCAAGCCTGTAGGCCTGTGCCTAGGCCAGGAGTGGCCGGGGTCCCAGAACATGACAGAGGGTGCAGGTCGGGCTGAGGGGTCTGGCCCTACTCCTCACCCTCACCCCAGAGTGCACAAATTTTTGTGCACCGGGCTACTAGTATATATATATAAAAGACTTAGACTAATGCCCTGGTCTGCTTCTTTGAATGATTCCAACACCGAACTATGTGTGCACAAGTGGACAAGAGGAGAAAGACTTTGTCTGCTATTGCTTAATTGCCTGTTGCAATGCTTTTCTTCCTGATCAACCCCAGAGCCCCTTTGTTATAATAAGCATCTTATAATTCTCTTTAAGTCCAAAAATTTACAGATAATATTATTTACCTACAGACAAAATTATCAAAAACATTAATATGATGCCATGTTTGGAATAGAAACGGGAAGGACATTTATATCAATATCTGTTTTACTATGTAAAAACTACACAAAAAGACATAATAAAGTATCTATGTTCTTGCACTATTTGAACATGAAAAAGTCAGGAATGAAAAGCAGACGATGAGACGTCTTTCATATAGCAGCATAATAAAATCAAAGAGGTACAGGTGGCTACTTATATTCTGTGCAAAATAAAATACTGTATTGCAAAACTTACTTTTGAGTTAATTTAAGCAGACATAAGTTCTGGGCTTGGATGAGTGTCCAGTCAGATATTCAGGCATCTAATAGGATACAGGATATTTACCCCTTGTGCCGAACTATGCTGTGCCTGTCTAGGCACGCTGGCCTCTACCCACTGCATAACAGTGAATGCCCTTTGTCATTGTGACAACAACAATGACCAAGATTTCTCGCCTCTCCACCATTGCCCTGCTTACTGTCTGATTCTTCACTTACTGATTCCAGAACCAGTACAAGGTGGTCAGCGTTGAAGTGGGGTAATTTGGAAGGTTGGGGAACTCATCATAATGATGAACATGTCTGAAAAGTCTAAGTTTGACCAGATTTTTTTTCCTTGTAAATCAATACTTTTCAGAAAGAACATATGTCTCTTAAGTTTATTTTTATGGAAGGTTAACATTTCTATCTATGGCACAGAAGTCTAATGACTCAACAAGAGGAAGTTAAAAACATCGTTCAAAAATCAAAAGGGGATTTAACGTGAAATCCATGTTGAACATCTAATTGACAACAAAGTGTTCCTCATCATCTAACATAGATGTGTACACTCGTTTACAAAATAAATCCAAGTGCCAGAAAGGGAAACTTCCAAATCATCAAAATTATAATCATAATAGTATCAGCTAAGGACTCAGAAGACAAACCATTATTTTCCTGGCACTCTCAAAGTCTTTTTTACAGCAGTTAATATTGGGAGGGTGTTTTCCCAAGTATTTGTATGCCATCTGTTGAAAACTTCAATCATCACACTGGCACATGAACGTGGCCCATAGAAACTGTCCATCTGTTGAAAAATAACTATTAAAAACAACTTTATGGAAATCATTAAGTCTAACCACCCTGTCAAATATGTTTGAGCCTTATTAATATGGCAGTTCCCAATGTGGCCACGTGGGTACTAAAAGGAAAAATAGACAATATACTATGATATAAACAAACACATTTCCAATGAATAGGAATCAGCAAGCACACACAGCTGCCTGCTAGAATGCAGAGACCTAGCCAAGCTCACAATAATAACCATCATCTAAACAGCACTTTGTAGTGTAACCTTTTTTTTTTCAAATGCACTATCTCAGTTAACTCTCTTTAATTTTTTTAAGAAACTACAACTATTTAAGTTTATTTGTTATTAACCCATTTTACATTTTTTAAAGTGACCATAGAAAATGCCAACTTTTTGAAAATACCCACTGAAATCTTTACATTATAAAATATAAAGGAGAGCCCTGGCCAGTGGGGCTCAATGGTTAGAGTTTCAGCCCATGCACCCAAGGGTGGTGGGTTCGATTCATAGTCAAGGGCACATACCTGAGTTGCAAGTTTGAACTCCTACCCCAATAGCTCCTGATACAGGAGGCAATGACTCAATTTGTCTCTTTCACATCGATGTTTCAATGTTTCTCTCTCCTCTCTCTCTCTCTCTTCCTCTCTCTCCCTCTTTCTCTTTCTCTTTCTCTCTCCGTTATTTCCACTCTCTCTAAAAAGCAATGGAAAAAATATCCTTAAGTGAGGATTAAAATATATATATGGGAGAATAACTAGACAAGGTGTTAAAAATATGAGCTCTTATCTTAGGTCATTTACTTGCTAGTTCTATTACTTTGGGAGAGTCATCCAAATTGTCTGAATCTCAGTTTCATCACTTGGAAGGCAGGCATAAGAAAGCCTAAGACAGGCTGTTGCAAATAACCTTTCATGAACTGGCTGAAAGCTATTGCAAGTGCTTTGTGAACTGGCAAGAGGTAGGCAGGTGTATGGTAGGAGAGGTCGGGCTGTTTGTAAAGGTTGAAAGATGGGTCCATGGCTTACATGTGATTTTAGTTCCTTATCCTCTCTTTCAGCCACGATAATTCTTTAGAATGGATGATTCCACTGCAAAATGTTAATATATTTAACACATTTTAAATTCCGACATATACCTTGTAAACTGGTTTATGAAATGTGATTTCATTGATTTCATGAAGCCTGTCATATTTATAAAGAGGGATGACAGGATAACAAGGAAAACATTTCATATAAGTACATTCTCAAGAAATGGAGAGAAGAGCCTGAAGGCTAACATTAAAGGGAAAGTGATTTCTGACACCGAACAGTTGGAAAGACACTTCAGATATTACCTGACTCAGTGCTCTTCAAGCTTGGTTTTAGGAGTGGGGCCCTTACCAAATCAAACATCAGAGAGACCCTCAAAAACCTAAACATGAGAAGCAGCCCTGCCCTGGGTGAAGTCAGAGAGGGGCCCCATCTGCTCCTTACTGTTCCTGCTCCTGAGCCTCTTGCGACCCCAGACCTTCCACTTTCAGGAATGGATCCTGAATGACACTTATCTAGTCCGAATGCAACCCCCTCACTTGTAAGACAGAGGAAACAGAACCAGGCAGGTAATTTGTCTTGCCCAAGGTTATATAATATTTTCCAAAAGATTTTTAACACATCATTTTGCTGGAGCAATTGGACTTTCACTGGGGAGGGGAGGAGGGTGTGAACCTCAAACTAAGTCTCACACCTTATACAAAAAATGATTCAAAATGGATCATAAACTTAAATGTAAAATGTAAAACTATAAAGCATAAACAAAAACCACACAGGAGAAAATTCTCAGGATCTAGGGTCAGCACAGAATTCTTAGACTTGGTACCAAAAGTACTACCCATAAAAGGAAAGACTGGCAATTGGATATGCTCAAAATTTAAAACTTTTGCACTGCCAAAGATCTGTGAAATGGACTAAAAGACAAACTACGGAGTGGGAGAAAATATTTACAAATCATATATCCAAGAAAGGACTCATATGGAGATCGTATAATGAACTCTCAAAACTCAGGGATAAGAAAGCAAATAATATAATCAGAGCTTAAGCAATATACACAAAGACACATATTATCAAAGAAGACACATATGTCAGGTAAGTCATGTTAAACATCACTAGCTGTTATGGGAATGCAGATGAAAACCATGGTGAGGTAACTACACAGCTATCACAATAGCTCAAGTAAAAAAACATTGGCCACGAAATGCTGGCAAGGATGCAGGATAACTGGGTCATTCATTAATTGCTGGTGAGAATATAAAATGGTACAGTCACTCTGGAAGAAGTACCTCAGTTTCTTTGTTTCAATCTTCATTGTTGAAAGTATTACAGATGTCCCCCTTTTTACCCCTGTTAACCCCCCTCACCCTGCTCCTGCCCTCCCCAGGCCTTCTCCCAAATGATCCAGAAACTGCACTCCTAGCCATTTACTGAAGACAATGAAGACTCATCTTCACCCAAATATTTATAGCAGCTTATTCATAATAGCCAAAAACTGGAAAAAACCTAGATGACCTTCAATAGGTGAATGGTACAGCCATACTCTGGAATACTACTACTAAGAAACAAAAAAGAACAAGCTATTGATACCTTCAAGGACCTGGATTAATCTCCAGAGAACTATGCTGAGTGAAAAAAAGCCAATGATAAAGGTTACATAATGTATGATTCTATTTGTATAACATATTCGAAATGACAAAATTATAGAAATAGAGAACAAAAAGTGATCACCAGGGGTGAGAGGGAAGTGGGTGTGGCTAAAAAAGGCAACATGAGAGATTCTGGTGGTGATGGAAATGTACTGCGTCTCCACTGGGTCAATCTCCTGGTTGTGATTTTGTATTGCAATTCTGCAAGTTGTTACCATTGAGGAAACTGGACAAGGGTCAGTGAATCTCTGTATTATTTCTTACAACTGCATATGAATCTACACTTACCTCAAAATTAAATATATATATATATATATATATATATATATATATATATATATATATATATATTTAAAGACCAATGCTTTTTTTTTTTTAAATAGAGCATAGAAGAGAACCAATATGTGGAAGTTACACAAAGGCAGTTTTAAGCCATATGTCAATAATATTTTCTTTCCTTGAAGATGATTCAATAATGAAATGGATTACCTTGTGTAGATAGCAGGTTCTGTCACTGGGAATATTTAAGCACAGTCAGGGTTGATAAAAATAAAATTTCCATGGCAGGGGTGGGGGGAAGGGGGCATTAAGGTAATGAGGCCTTCTAAGGTCCCTTTCACCTGTAACATTCTCTCATTCTATTTTCCAGAAACTGTGCTAGGTGTAATCCTCAAATCAACATCACAAAATAGATATAATAATTTCCTGATGTGCACAGCAGTTCAGGAACTCATCCAAAATCACACAGCGGGAAAGAGCAGAACCCACACCTGGACTCAGATTAGCCTACCTCCAAGGTCAGGCTCCTATCCTGACTGCTTCTCCCCATGCATGCTATACGGTCTCCCTGGCTGACATTTCAGCATCCCTCCTCACACGCTGCTACAACTGTCAGCTGATTGTTATGACCACCATTTTACAGGTGAAGACTCGGAGACTCAGATGAGTTAAGTGTCACACCCAAAGTCACACAAGTAGTGAGGGACAGCATTAGATTTCAGTTCCAGGTCTGTCTTCTTATTCCAGACTGCATGTTTCTGTTTTATACCTGATTAACATTATTCACCAAAGGAATTGCTATATTTCATCTTGTCCCTCTTCCCAAATACCCCATCAGATAGAGAAGCCACAAAGCACACAAAATATATATTTCATATAAGAGCGTGCAAAGTTTCTAAACATTCAGATGTGGAACCAGTGAGTGATGACAATAGAGCCTTGCCCAGACTCAGGCATTATTAAAGACCTTAGGGAAGTGCCTATAACGTGTCTGGTTTGGGTAATTTGATTTACCTGGATCCTCCTGGATCCTCCTCCCCATTTCATTCACGTACAAGTATGTAATGTAGTGTTTCATAAGTGATAACACAGAACCAATTAAAGATGCATTTATAAAGTCCTCTACTGCACTGTGTGTCTGACCTTTAAAGTAAAACTACTTTTGAACAGTTCATCTGCACAGAATTGTTTGACGAGTTTATAATAAAGAATGGCAGGAAGGTAGGTCTGTAATCTTTGTACAGCCAATTTCCCCTTTCAACTGCCGAAACAGGCTGCCCTGGTTATAGCTCCATGTTGGTCCCTGGGGATGCATCAAAGAAAGTAACTGCCCAACGCACAGAGAGAGACAGGCTGATTAACTGCTGCTCCTGTCCGTGAGGCCACCTATGTTACAGGAATACCAAGAGCACTTTTTCACAAACTACTCCCAAGAATGCTATGGAAGTCAGAAACACCATCACAAGCTACCCCTAGAGCCCAACAGTCTCCCAGTTCAATTTGGACCCTTTCCCACTCCAGCGGCGTTTTTCATCCACAGCCCGGCTACACTGCGATGGCTCCGTGAAGCCTTGTGCTCCCAGGCTGGCTCATTCACAGACGCTCAGAGCTGCAGGGATCCCTGGCCCAACATCTTCACTCTAGCTGAGGGTTCACCTTCCAATCAGGTGACCCTCTGCACCCACTGCACTGTCATTCTCTGCTTGGAATCCCCCCAAAGCTCCCCACTACCGACACCCCAATTGTGCCCTCCATAATTGTGAGCTTCTTATCCCTGTGTTCTAGGCAAAGCAAACCTTCCTCATTCCTCACACTCACCTGGAGTTTGGTTGCTCATACTGACCTTCCTACCTGGAATGCACTGCCCAGTTCCAAATGGCCCGCTCTGAGATCAGGTCAGATGCCACTCCCTCCCTGAGTTTCCCCCCAGTCAGCCAGAATTTCCTCCGAGTTTGCACAGAGCCCTGTATCAGGTGCCCATTGCGTTTCCCCTGCCTGCATCAGGTCCTGGTGTCTGAGGATTGTGTCTTCTGCTGGAGTTGGAGGGCTGTTTCCTGTTTGTCTCTAACCCCCCCCCCCCAGTCCCCTGCTGAGAGCCTGCCACAGATAACTGCCCCCTGAGTGGTTGATGAAGGAGGGAGGAGTTGCTCCACGAGGAGGACAGAGTGGCTGGGTTTCCCCGGCACTAAATCATAGTCATGGTCCTGAATGCACCATCCATATTTCCAAAACCTAATCTTTTATAATAATAATTACTTGTATTATTATTCATCTCCACTTTGGTGAGGACCCTGTGCTTAAAAACCTTGGTAAGCCAGACCCGGTTTCTAGTCCAGGTTCTGCCGCTGAATGGAGTGTGACTTGGAGAAGTGACTCTTTCCCAGAGAACTCTTGTTCTCCCATTTGTAAGTAAGTAAGTAAGTAAGTAAGTAAGTAAGTAAGTAAGTAAGTAAATAAATAAATAAATAAAGTAGACGCTTTCTCTGGAGCTCCTCCCATTATAGTTGCCTCAAACAAGTTTGTCTGCGAACCTGGAGGCCCTCCCTCCCTCCCTGCCCCCAGCACAGCTCACTCTTAGGCAGGTCGGCTTTCCCCCACCGGTGGCAATTGCAGGGATCCTAGGGCAGCCCTGGCCTCACAGCTCCAGCCCTCCTGCTAACGGGCTGCGGGCGGACTCCGTCTGCTCCGGGTAGGTCAAGGCAACAGCAGGGGACTACCAACCCAGGGCCACCTCCGGCGCCAACGCCAGTCTCCGCCCCCCACCCCCCACCCCGCACCGCGTGGAGACCCCTCCCCCCTCTCCACCCCCCACTCCCCGCGCCAAGAAGAGACCCCTCCCTCTCCTCCCCACCCCCGCCGCGTGGAGACCCCGAGGTGCCAGCGACATAGCAGGGCACCCCCTTCCTTGCGTCAATGGCCCCCCTCACAGCCAGCCACCCCGCCACCCCACACTCTTGCCGCGTCCTCCTCATCCCAGGAGCACTGATGCCACACCTCCCTCCGCCCGCACAGATAGCCACCAACCCAGGGGTTAAAACGCAGCCCTGGCGCCCTACCTAACCAATGGCACCCCTCCCGGCCACTGGGACATTCCGGTGACTATGATAGCTGAGGTTATAAAAGTTAACTCGTCTTCTTGAGCCCACAAATGCTCGCGTGCACCACGAATACACCCTACACCTACTAGAAGTACGCCCCTTCTAGCTCTCCACAAACTCCATGCCTGTGGAAAAAAACCTGGAAAAATCCCGGCCCCTGCGCCCAAAGAAAACATTAAACATTGCAGCCTTTGACTCAGCAAAGGTGGGAGGAAGGACTGGCCTTAAAAAACCCTCCCTAAAAAAACCCCAAAAAAAACAAACCAAAAAAACAACCCTCCCAGCGATGTGCTTGTCAGCCTGATCCAGCTCCCACAGGCTGTGAGGACACACAGGGACCCTGCTCCCTTTGGACCCCTTCCTGTCACCACCATCCAACTTAAAATCAACTTCAGATTGGGTTGGGGGGGGGGGGGGGAGAAAGGAGAAAGCAGAAAGGAAGGATGTGAAGGCTCCTGTTCCCCTAGACCTCCAGGTACCGGTTTCCCCAGAGGGAAATTTACCTGGCTCTGGATGGGGCCTTCATCAGAGACAAGACTCTCTCTCAGGCAGCTCATTCCCCTTCCCACCTCCCCGCCCTGACCCTAACAGCAGCAGGCTTCTGGATAGACAAGCAGAGCAAGTCCCCTATTCAGTGTGACTTGGGTGCATGTGACAGAGCAGGGCCTGACTGTCTCTCAGGCCAGGTAGGCCAGCAGAGGCCTCCAGGAATAGGGCCATGAGTTTAAAAATAAAGCTGGGCGTGGAGAGTATCCTTTTCGTCAGTGCTCAGAAAGGGAGGCCAGACACACTCAGCAGCTAAGTAAGGACGCCTGGCAGACTGCTGGCTAAGAGCGCGTTTTGGAGCACTGCACAGGACTTCTCTGCAAATAAGTCACAACCTAGATTTTCACTCTGACGTAAATGGAATCTCAGCTAAAAGGAAAGATTCTTTCCCCCGTTCTAATTCAAAGGCTGAAATAGCTTGCTAATTCTATGTGTTTTGTTGCAATGAGAGAGAACTACCTAAAAATGGCAGCAGCTTTTATAAAGGAATCAGGTTCTGTTATGAAGGTTAAGGGTGTATCTGCATGGCTTTTGGCATCTTTAGAAAGACATAGAAAGCATGTCGGATCTAGATACAATTATTGGCAAAGTGGAAACTGGAACACTTGCGAGGTTGTAGCTTCGTTTTATATGAGTTTCTATTTTTCTTACACGTTCCCTATTTAATACAGTTTTGGTTCTAGATTGAATCGGATATGCTTTTCAATACCCTTTTAATGTCTCAAAGAGAAAGCCAGAAACATGCATTTGCTTTGTGTACCCCAACCGTTTCAGTATAGTCATCACTGAAGGAAGTGGTTCATGATTTTATACAGGAGAGTTACTGTGAGCACTTATAAAGCCATCCGCTTATGAGCTAAATTTATTATGTTTGCCAGCTTAATCTGTTTTTCTCTAATCGGGCACTTAATCATCCAGTCTCTTCCCTATATTATGGATTCATGAATGTCAACCGAGAAGGGTAGCTCAGTCAGGGCAAAATGATAAATTGTCTTTTCATTTTGGGGTATTTGTGACTAAATACATCACAGTAGAATTAAAATGAAATAAATCTTGTATTTTTACCCCCAGATCCCTGCCAGGTATAGATAAAATGCATTTGATTAAGAGTGACTCCAGTTTGATGCCTGAATGGAATTTGTAGGAGAAACAGACAAAGCTTCGTAGTTTGGGAGAGCTCTGAGCTCCCCCATTTCTATAGATTGGAGAGGTAGTTAATCACTCATAGGTACTCTATGGATGAAGAGCACAGAACTAACATTTCCATTCAGAAAGAATGAGGAATTAGGCTCATGCAGGAATAGCCAAATTTGTCTGAATCTAGAGTTGTAATTCTGGGATCGCAAGGAATGCACATGGTATGTGATGAGAGGAGATGTTAGGTTACAACCAAACAACCAGTTTCTGCTCTTTTGGCTCTTACACTAAAGGAAGCACCGTCTGGATGGCACTCTGCCTAGTTGGGGTGATAGGTTGAAACATTGAAATAACCACAAAAGAGATGACTGAGTCACGTTTGTTGTTGAATAAATAAAGTCGACGTTCCAGTAAAAGCACTGTGAGGTGACAAGTCATTATTTGCCTTTCTAGCACCTGGAGACAAAAACCAATTGGCATTGTGTAATGTTAGAGAGTCCTCAAAAAAACCCCAAAAAACACAAACAAACAAACACCCTATTTTAGGATGCCCATTTTACAATTAGCAAAGTATTTTCATATCCTTTATTTCATTTAATCTTCACAAGAAACTCATATTCGGGTCCTGGCAGTTGCTCTGAGTCCTGAGCCATGGGGCTCCTCCCCTCAGGGTCTGTGGGGTAGGACCCAGAGCAGGCCTCTTAGTCAAGAGCTCCTCTCCCCCAAATCCCTCTTTTATCAGACAGTAAAAGCAAAGTCTTCCTTTTAGACAAAAACAACAACATTTAAAAAAAAACCCCACAAAAACAAAAGACCTACACCTACAAGGTGAATGAGACAAGTGCAAAAAAAAAAATGATCTTGTAAATATCTAGTGGTCTTAACAGAGATATTTGCTGAGGTAATTCAGAGATTGTTGGCTGCATGAGCATAAGAAGTGAGATTTGGGACAATCATTCAAATAGTTCCAACTCCACCCTCCCAATATCTATACTGTTAAAATAAAAGCTTTTTTTCTTGACTGGACTATCCAGGCAACACATCTGCTCAGATGGAATATTTGAACAAATTGCTCGAGGCTTCCATTCAATCAGCATTGTACATTCTTGATCAATAGGATTGGAACTAGAAACCTGTTTCCCTACAGAGTCCTCATGTAGCGTGCATCCAGGCTATGTGATATCGCTGTGACTGCTGCTTCCCAATGGCTATGTGCACTTGAAATTACTAAGCCTGGTAAGTTAGACTGAGCTGAGTCTCTGGGGAAGTCAAGGGGACAGATGGAGAAAAGGATGATTTAATGGAGCCCAGGTCAGAGGCACAGAGATTTATCAGTACATGACAAGGAAGGAAGGAAATGGGTATGCCTACTATAGAAGAAGTTGCCTGCATTCTGTACAGGGAAAAGACAATGGAGAAGCCATGAACAGTGAGTCAGGAGTCTTGGGTTCTAATCCCATGCCACTTGCTAGCTTTGTAACATGGGACATGTATGAAATGGGAAAAATAATAAAATAGCCTGCCATTTTCACAGATTTGTAAAAAGGTCTTTTAAAAATACAAAGAGTATAATATGTATAAGAAAGAATAAATTCACACAATGCAATATACAGATGTTGTATTATAGTATTGTATAGTTGAAACCTACATAAATTTATTAGCTAATGTCACTTGAACAAATTTACTAAATATTTTTTTAAAAGACAGAATAAATTCAGACTATGATTGGTTGATAGATAGAACACAAAGGTATCCTTAGAAATGACACTTACATTTCACCATATTCAGGAAGAGAAATGACTAAATATATACGTAATATTCCTAGTCCTGCCTACCATATTTACCTCTTTCCATTTCAAATTCCCAGCAAGTTGTTATATTTATTCATTGTAACATTTACATAGCACAAATAACTGTCACTTTTAAGTGACACTGGCAATATAGTTAAACCTTTATTTTCTTTTATTAGTCCAATAAATAAAAGCACATCACTAAAAAGAGGCCACAAATATAAATGGTTTAGGGACTTTGCCCTAAGGGGAAATTATAAAATGCATTTGGAGACAGGTAATTTTGACTTTGTCCTCTGTAAAATGCTAAATTTCTGCACAAAATCTTAAAACACAAGTGTTTACAGGACTCTTGGTGACAAGAAGAACTGTAGTAAATGTGCCTTAGCACTAAAATTCCCGTATCCATGGAAACCTGTGAAGTTCTGTAAGTGCACACACATGTGGCCTATAGTATTTATTGAAGGGCTGGGTGGTAATCGGTGGGTGACTGTGCTCTGAGGGCTGTCAGGTTGCCGGGAGCTGCTTGTCACAGGCTGGATGTTTTCCCTGCTAAATGCAATTACAGAGAAATTCAGAAATCTCAGACATTAAGGAGGAAACACACACACACACACACACACACACACACACACACACACACACATATATTTGCATGTACTTATATCTCCCAGAAAAGAGATTCTTTTTTCTGAAAGGCTTGAGAAATCAGCAGTGTTTCTCTCTCCCGCTCCATTTGCTGCTCCATTTGGAAACTCTCAATTTTCCATGTGTGCCGATCCATATATTCCTTGAATGTTTGGAGAGAATGCCACCAGTTTCAAAAGTATTCCTGGTCAGTGTTTCCTAATGTATAATGAATGGCTTTAAAAAGCAAAGAGCACAGTAATATTGGAGGGAAAGAATCATCTACAAATATCTGAAGTGTTTATATAGCCAAGAGCCAATATCCTAATAAGATAAAGAAGTAATGCTAGTCAGAGAGGCATATTCACACAATGCTGTATTTTGTAAAATATATTTTTATCTCATTTACTCTTTATATCAGTCTTGATGAGTATTATCCCCATTTTCCCTTCCACTGCTGAATCTTTGAAAGCCTTTTCATAGTCTCCAATATTATTCTGGATTTTAACAATTAGGAACGGCCTGTGTTTGGGTTAAAATACATTGAAACCAGTAAAATAATAATGAACTTTTAAAATACTTTGTGTTCTTTCTTCACAGAAATTTTCTTTTTAAGAATTTTTTTCACGTGTGGTTCTATGAAGATGTGCTGTCTGAGATGACAGCCACTGGCCACAGGTGGCTACCGAGCTCCTGAAATGTGGCTGTGTCGCATGTTGACATGATAACAGTTGCACATAGTCAGTGAAATAAAATTTCACCTGCTTCTTTACGTTTTTAATGTGCTTATCAAAATATTTAAAATTATATATGTGGCTGGCCAGCACTGCTCCAGTGAAAGTCTCCCGAGCCCTCACAAGGGGTCTGCTTTTATCGCTTAGAGTAAGCCAGACTCGCTCAGTCTTGTGATTGACCCACCATGCTTTTCACCAGAAGAAGGGGCCTTGATTGCTTCCCCTTAATAGAAAGCTTTAAGTTATCCTTCTCTTTCTGAGCCGGGTTTTTCTCCTTTTCCCCGCTGCGATTCTCCGTGACAGAATCCCAGTAAGCAAACCCAAGCTCTTCTCCTTTGGCTTTGCTCCAGAGAGGCGATGAGGCCATGTGCCCCCCTGTGAAAGCCAGTGACTTCCTTCCATGCAGGACCCAGAGTTTGCCAGAAAAGCCCCCTCACTGCCAAAGTCTGCTAAGCACCTGGGAAGAGAGTGCCGCCCTACGTTGAAACTGGCTCAGCCACCGCCCAGTCATGTGAAGACAGCTGAAGCTCTTTTGTGCTAGCATCTTGCATTATTATTGCCATCCAAATTCTAAATTGTAATCTCAATGCTCATTATTGGCTGTGTGACTTTTATTGAATCATTTATGCCATCTGTGTCTCAATTTTCTTTATTATATTTCAATGGAGTTTAATAATTATAGAAAAATTCTATAATGACTCAAGACTAATGATGCAGTTAGAACTCATAAAACTGGGAAGAAAAGAATAGATGAAGAAAGGATAGTTTTGCTCCCATCTATGTCAAGAATACCTTCAGCTGCAAGTAAGAGAATGCCACATTAGTGGTAGACTAAACAAGGAGTGTATATAAGAAGTATGAGACCAAGTATCAAACCCATCAGCAAATCCTGGTGGTATGACCTTTAAATTTATCTAGAATCTAGCCTTTTTCTCTGCCTCCATCACTTCCACCTATGGCCAGCCACCTTCATCTCTCCACTGTTTTTCAAACTTGTCCCCTGCTTCCTCCCTTGCTCTCTATCTACATTTTCTATATCCAACAGCCAGAAAGGCTTTTTGAAGTACCAAAAAGGTATAATTTAAGCACTGCTTTGCTCCCCTACTCAAATTCCTCCAACGGTTTCTTGTGTCCTTCAGAATGAAATCTAAAATGCTTCCCACAGCGTGTAAGCCTCTAAATGACCTGATACCTGTGATCTCTCTTGCCTCATTCCCTTCAGTTTTTCCTGCTGCTCACGCAGTTCTTCCTGCAGCTCCTTGAACATGCTGAACATGTTTTCCCTCAGGGCCTTTGCATATGCTGTTCCTGCCTCCTGGAGCACTCCTTCCCACTGTCTACCCCCCAAATATCTGCATGACTCGCTCCCACACTCCCTTCAGCTCTCTCAGATGTCACTTTATCAGATATACCTTTCTCTATCAACCTATATAAAATGTCACCCCTATCACTCTCCAGATCCCTTATCCTTCTTAATTTTTACCATAGATCTTGACTCTACTATTGGCTATCTTTCCTTCTACTAAAGTGTAAGCTCCCTGTAAGCAGGGACATATCAATCCCCAGCACTAGTACAGTGTCTGGTACCTAATAAGGATTCAATAAATAGAGGTTGGATGACCCCTTCGGCAACAGAATGAGATCAAGCCCCTCTGTCAGCGTCTCTGCAGTTCCCTTGGCCTTCTCTTCCTTGCTGCAGGAGGGCGGCAGCAGCTCCCACCACCATGTCCTCACACAACCACCTTCCTGAGTAGGAAGCAGTGGGGACAGATCCTGCTTTCCTCCTGCACTTCTCTCTTAACAAGGAGACCAATACCTCTCCTAGACTCTTGTAACAGATTTTTCTTTATATATTATTGACTAGAAGTGGGTCAGAGGCTACCCCTATCTGCAAGAGAGGCTGAGTAAGTATTTGGCTTTTCTAGGTTCTAGAGAGGGAGACAGGCAAAGGCAAATAGTACGATTAATAAAAGCACCATGCCAACAAGAGGCCTTGCTTGGTACACCCCAGTTATATCTCATGGCTGATTAGAGATTTGCTAAATCATAAGATCCAGTGCTCTCAACCTGTAATGCCCCTACTTTTCTACCCTTCACATCTTGAAAATAGAACCATTCATATGACTTATCTTTTCAATTTAATTACTGATCTATCAAATGAAAACATTTTCAAAGAATTATGTGGAAAAATGACTTATGTAATTCTATTAGAGAGAGTTGATAGAAGGCTGTATCAAAGGGAGAACTGGGCAGACAGATGGAGGGAAGTGGTATTGGCATGTGTACCTCAGCACAGGACAAGAGAAGACAAGTTGAGGAAAGTGCCCTCATGTTCTAAGTGTCCACGAGAGTGCCCTCCAAGTTCTAAGAGAGTCTGAGAGATTTCACCACTGGCTGTGAAATCTTTTTTGTCAAATGTGCCATCTGGGATAAGGACACAGGACTGTTGCCCTGTTCACACATCTTAATATCAAATTGGCAGGTTCTCCAATCTAGTAGAAAATGGCTTTAAGATTTTTCTGTTGAATTCTAAGAAAAGAAGGAAGGAAAGGAGGAAGGAAGGAAGGAAGGGAAAGAAAGATTGGGGAACAATCTTTAAAAGGGGGACACATTGCCCTTGAGGGACTAATGTGGCTGTGTTGGTGGTGGGGTGGGGGAATGGGGTGGTTTGGGAAATAAGGACAGGAGCTATAGGCAATACTTTCTTACCAGATTTCACATCCTTGTCCATGTTTTGCAAAAGAACCAAAACCATGTTTTTATGTAACATGTACAAATCAAATATTCAGAATGTTGCATAGGGATTTACTTATTTTTTAAAAAATAATTTACCAACGCTCACTTCTTGACAGGTTGATGCTGTGTGGTCCAGGAGAGTGTCCTCCAAGTTCTAAGAGAGTCTGGAAAAGAAACTAGCATGTGGATGCCCAAATAAGCTCCCCTCTTCACATCTTTCAGGAGCTATCAATGCCTTAATATATCAACTGCTGAGTGAAAACTATTTCAGGTCTGAAAAATGCGGCAAGTTATGCTGGACTCGGGGTAGGGAGAGTGGAGACGAGGAGAGCCTCCTTAGTTTTTAATCTCAAGCATTCTTGTCCCATGCCTCCAATTCTTGGGAGCACACACAAAAGCACAATAGCTCAGAATCCCAGAGTCCTAGAAGCAGAGGGTATGAAAGTAAGGACCTTAAGATACAAGTGCCTGCCCTACGAGACTTTTAAGTAAGCCCTACATGACGTGAGCGGATGGACATTGTGTAACAACCCCTGTTTTCTCCTGAGAGCTTTTCATGTTTTGTAATGATATTTAGGATTACATGTGAGGTGGACCATTTTTAAATGAATGACCACTCAGGCAACAAAGCATGGAAGAGAGACAGGAAAAACAGAATTAATGGGAATCACCACTGGCTGTGAGATCTTTTTTGTCAAATGTGCCATCTGGGATGAGGAAACAGGCCTGTTGCCCTGGTTCAAGCATCTTAATATCCAACTGGCATGTTCTCCAATCTAGTAGAAAATGGCTTTAACATTTTTCTGTTGAATTATCAAAAAAAAATGAAGAAGAAGAAGAAGAAGAAGAAGAAGAAGAAGAAGAAGAAGAAGAAGAAGGAGAAGAAGAAGGGGAAAGAGTGGACATTAAAAGGGGAACACATTGCCCTTGAGATCATTTGAATTTCCACCATATTCTAGTGCTTGTCCTTTATGAATCGATGACCAGGCTCTGCTCTGAGAGTTAAAGACAGACTTCCTAGGTTTATATTCCAGTTCTGCCATGCATAGCAGTGTGACCACAGGAGGTCCCTTAACATCTCTGTTCCCCAGTTTTACCATCTTCTATGACAACCTACCTTTTTAGTTTAATGTGAGGATTCAACAGATTAATAAATAATAATTAGAATAATGCCTGGTAGATGCTATGTAAATGTTAGCAATTATTGTTATTGTTACTCTCCAAAATACATAATTAGTGAGTAGATACTTAGAATGATATTGTGGAAATGAAACTTTGACTAAGTAGATTTAAGGATGTAAATAAAACAAATATTTTATTTCTAAGTAAAAAAGAACTGCACAAGAAATTATAGCATGATATTTATTTCAAAAGATATAAAAGACATTGCCTCGTGTAAAATGGATGCCAGATGTCCTTCTCTCTGGCTTGGACTATATATAAAACTTGGCTCTTCGCTGAATTGACTGGGAAACTCAGCCAGAAACTAATCATTCAATCCAGGACACTAAATCATTGAAACCAAGTTTTTGGTTCAAGTGACTTTTTCTTTCTTTCTCTGCTCATACTCTCTGATTGATGCTATTAGACCAAAAACCGGATAAACCAGTGTCTTCTAGGCTGCCTGGAACAACCTCCCTCCTTTTTTTCTTTTTTTAAAGTAGATACTAATCTTTACTCTCCCCCGGGGCCACCAGATGCGCAACTTCTTATTGTTAAACTTTGAATATTGATTCTCTGTGACTTATTACTAGGAAAAAAACAGTCAAGAACCCTTGGGCTACTGATTTCTACTCTGTTTTATCTAGTCAATGCTGCCATCTTAGAGGGCAGAGCCTGGGGTTTGGAGTATAAAGTACATGATGTATCTGCAGCAAAGAGGCCTGCAATGGCCCCAGGGACACAGACATACTTGACAGTGCTGTGGCTTCTGCATGGATGCCCCGCCCCGTGTGTGTGAGCCACTCTGCAGCGTTTGCCCCAGCACTCTCGGACTGGTGTTTAGTGACAGTTTAATGCTATTATGGTCTCTGATAATTAGGTTCACTGACCAATGGAGGTAACTCCTGGACTGGTTGGAAATAGCACTGACATCTCCAGAATGCCTGGAAACTACTGAAAAGAAAAATACATGAAAAAGTAAAGGCCAATTTAAGGAAAAGGAAATGCAAAAAGAGCTCGGCTACCAACGAAGCATGCTTTTTTTTGGCTGCGTTACTTTTTCTGCCCACTCATCCCAGTTTAACCTCCACAGCCTCCAGAATTGTTTCTAACTCAGATCTGATCATGTCACGCCTCTGATGAAACCCTCCTCTTCCACCTGCAAGAGAAGGCGGACATGCCTCAGCCCTTCACTTTGGCCTTGATATCAGATCCCGCTATCCTTCTTATCTCCCACTTCCATCCCCTTCTTCCGCCCCACCACCCCCAGGCCCTACACCATATGCTGTAGCCACATACAAATGCTGAAAACTCCCTGGCCATGCCAGATGTCATCTTGTCTCCATGTACATTATGCCCTTATGTCTCCCGTTTCAGTGGTAAAAGGTCCAGGTAAGCAGCATTTTCGTTGTCTTGCCTTTCATTGCACTTTATTCACAACTTTCAAAAGCAGAGCTTGTTGTGTGTGCTTATCACTCTTCCAGTCCATTGTGAACTCCTCAGTATCAAAACTCAGTTTTGTGGCCTATTACTCATATCTGTGTCCCTAATTCCTAACCCAGGACTACAAGTGTATGGTGGTTAAAGAAATCCTAGAGGCAGGAAAAGGTGAATGAGTTTGCCTTTGTTTTATTTTGTTTCCCTTACTACGTTTTAGTACCTCTCACAGGGGGGTCATTTTGCTAATCACGTGCGCCAATTCTCACAGCCCTGACACTGTGCCCTGAGAGACCTCACCTATAAATGAAAGTAAAATGCATCTTACTAACTCCTCCAGGGCAAATGAAGGATATTCTGTGCCAGCTCATAACACAAAATTATAACTTGATAAAAAAAACAGCTGCCCTGTCTCACCTGCTGTCATCAGTACTGTTGCAGAAGCCGCTTACAAATTCAGCTTTCTGACAATTCAGAGGCTGTTGAGCAGTCTCCCTGTTGATTTGCTCTCTGGTGGAGCTGAAAAAGTACTGGCTTGTAGTCAGAGGGGCTGAATTCCGGTTTTGGCTCTGCAGTTTGAAATGTATATGACTTCATGTAGGACACTTAGAGCTGAGTCTCCGGTTCCTCGTGTGCAAAACAAGGAAAATGATCCTTTCCTCACCCCTGCTGACCTTGCGAGATTATTATGAAGTTCAGAGGATGCAAAGAATTTGAAATCACTTTAAAAAAATTTTAAAAAGTCACCAGGGAGAATGGAGGGTAATAATATAATATTATTTATACTTTAGCCCTGGCCTTCTGAGGTTTTCTACACTGTTTTCTTCAGGACACGAAATTAAATACAATGTCTGAAACACACAAATTTCATCCCACCAGTGTTGTCCAGTGATTGAGCATCAACCCATGAACCAAGAGGTCACAGGATTGATTCCAGGTCAGAGCACATGTCTGGGTTACAGCCTTGATTCCCAGTAGGAGGCATGCAGGAGGCAGCTGGTCGATGATTCTCTCTCACCAATGTTTCTATTGCTCTATCCCTCTCCCTTCCTCTCTCTAAAAACTTTTTAAAAATAAAATAAAATACACAAATTTCTACAGGAAGATCCAGCTAAATATAATGCCTGAGACATATTCTATTATCAAGATGAAAGACCAACCTCTACCACCAGTAACTTTGGGTGCTTTTTAGATAGTCCCTAAAGTACATTGCCCAGCTGTCACCATTGCTACCATTTATATGTGAAACCACATGTCCAGGCTCAGTTTAACTACATAAGACTTGCTGGGCATTGGCTACAGGCCAAATAAAAGTCACACCCTAGAAATATCAGTGTGGAGGTGACTAACTAACCTGCATGGACATTTCTGGTTACTAACACCACTGCCACCACTTGGGACCTGGTGGAGCTGGGAAGCTACTGCACCCAATGTTGGTAGAATGGGAACAACTCAACCACAGAGAACAACACACTTCCCGTGTGATTCTTGGGCAGAAAAGAGACTTTTAACAAGGTAGTGTGTACATTTTAAGTACTGTAGGCTGCAGGGATGTAACAACTCTTCCCTGTGCATAAGCATTAGACCAACAAAACTGGAGCAAGATGAGCTCTGATCTTATCACCACACAGTTCCAAAAATGACAATCTTTTCTGGTTCCGCCGGGGTTCTTGTCCCAGCATCTAGAAGGGTTCAGGAAATCTGGAGAAGGCTGTGCGAAGATTAAATAGGAGTCCAGAGACAAATATAATTTTGAAAGGCATTTGGGGGCCAGAGGAGCCTAGTTTAAAGGAAACTAAGATCTAAGTTCTCCTCATCTGAGGACCCCATGCTTTTTATTAACACAAATTGCCCTGAGGCGAGGCAGAGATATACACTTCAAAGGGTCAGGGTTTCCTATATATACACGGAAGCATTGTCAGAATGGGGGAATTAGCCTATGGCTGTTCAGGTGTTTGGCCAGTAGGAGGCAATACCATGTAGATTAAGATGCCCTTTAGCTGTCTGGCAGTCAAGCAATCATCCCTTTTCAGGTTTGGGGAAATGCCATCAGCCAGTCCCAGATTCAGCCCTGCTGTCATGCTGGAATTGGCTTCTGGCATGGTTCCATTTCTGGTTTCCTGTGGCACCCTTCTTTTTCCTTGGTGTTAACTTTTTCCTGATGGTGAATTTTGTCTCTACCTACAGTGTCAGGCATATATGTCTGAACACAAATGGTAAATGGAATTTAGGGTGAATGTTTTTCCCCCCAAAGAACCAGCCTCTCTGTAAATCAGTGGGTATAAATGGACCTATAAGGAGACTTTTGGAATGGCTGAAATGTAAAAGAATGACCATACCAAGTGTTGCCAAGGGTGTAGTGCCACTGGAACTCCCATGCATTGCTGGTGAGAATGCAAAATGGTACAGCCATTCTGGAAAATAGTTGGACGGTTTCTTTAAAAATTAAACATTTAGCCCTAGTTGGTTTGGCTCAGTGGATAGAGTGTTGGCCTGAGGACTGAAGGGTCCTGGGTTCGATTCTGGTCAAGGACACATGCTGGGGTTGTGGACTCAATCCCCAGTGGGGGCATGCAGGAGGCAGCCAATCAATGAGTCTCTCTCCTCATTGGTGTTTCTATCTCTCTCTCCCTCTCCCTCTCTGAAATCGATTTAAAAATATAATAATAATAAAGAGTTAAATATTCACCTGCCATATGACCCAGCCATTCCACCCCTTGGTATTTACTCAAGGTAAACGAGAACATATGTCCACATGAATAAAGACCTGCACGTGATTGTTCATAGCTTAATTTATAATGGCCCCAAATTGGAAACAACCCAAATTTCCAACAACAATGAATGGATAAACAAATTGTGGTGCATGTGTATGTATGTATATATTCATTTATTCAGTGGAATATTACTTAGTGATTAAAAAGGACTGAGCAGTTGATGCACAGAACAATGTAAATGGATCTCAAAATTGTACGCTGAGTGACAAAAGCCAAATAAAAAAGAGTTTAATGTTCCATATACATAAAATAATAGAGAATGTACCATGATCTACAGTGACAGATCAGTCAGTGTTTTCCTGGGGACTGTGGAGTAAGGTCAAGGAGGGATAAAAGGTAGGGGTTATTTAGGGCACTAGCACATTTTGCAGGGCATGGATATGTTCACCATCTTGACTGTGGTGATGTGTTCATGGATGCCTATACATGTCAAAATGTATCAAATCGATCCCTTTAAATATATGTGGTTTATTTCCTATCAATCACATTTCAATAAAGCTATTTTTTAAAAATGGAAACATAGGAAAAATGTGCCAGCTAAACCTTTTCCTCCAGAAACATCTGATGTTTCTCTGCTCCTACCCAATCAAAATACCCTATTTAATATCCATTATTTAGTTATTAGAAGACAGATCATTGAGAGCAGATATGGCCTTATGTACCTTTGTGTTCCTAATGAATTTTTAGAATAATATATTGAAAACATCACAGGCA